>NC_133618.1:44888323-45188323 GCF_048593235.1 Sminthopsis crassicaudata | reverse complement strand
GATAAATAAGGAAAGTGACTATAAGCAAAATAGAGCCAGTTGAATATGAGAAAAGAGAGAGAGAGAGAGAGAGAGAGAGAGAGAGAGAGAGAGAGAGAGAGAGAGAGAGAGAGAGAGAGAGAGAGAAGGAAGGAAGGAAGGAAGGAAGGAAGGAAGGAAGGAAGGAAGGAAGGAAGGAAGGAAGGAAGGAAGGAAGGAAGGAAGGAAGGAAGGAAGGAAGGAAGGAAGGAAGGAAGGAAGGAAGGAAGGAAGGAAGGAAGGAAGGAAGGAAGGAAGAGAAAGAAAGAAAGAAAGAAAGAAAGAAAGAAAGAAAGAAAGAAAGAAAGAAAGAAAGAAAGAAAGAAAGAAAGAAAGAAAGAAAGAAAGAAAGAAAGAAAGAAAGAAAGAAAGAAAGAAAGAAAGAAAGAAAGAAAGAAAGAAAGAAAGAAAGAAAGAAAGAAAGAAAGAAAGAAAGAAAGAAAGAAAGAAAGAAAGAAAGAACTAGATAGAAGAGGTCAAAGGTGAGAGAGGGCAGATGGGGAGGGAGAAAAAGAGAGAAGAAAGAGAAAGGAGATGGCAGAGAGGAGAGAGTAGGGGAGACAGAGGACAGAGAAAGAAGATAGAGAAATAGTGGTAAAGAGGAGAGGGAAGCAAGAAGAGAGAGAAAGAGAAAGAAAGAGGGAGAGAAGAGAGAGACAAAGAAACAGAGTGACAGAGAGACAGAGAGCAACAGAGACACAGATCCAGGTATGCTTCAGGGAAACAAAAGGGCCAATCTTTTTTCCCCTTTAGTTGCTTGCTTTATATACTAATAGAACACTGATAGAACTTCTCAATATTTCTGGCTATTTGGATGAGACAAAACCTTCTAGGCTTCTTCTGTCTTTGACCTCAACCTTACTTTCAAGAAAAAAAAAAGTTAACATTCCCTTGGCGGCTTTTGCAAAGGGCCAGCCATTCTTCGGTCTCTATGGTTCTCACTAAAGGATGCTGAGACTGACAGAGCCAGTGGGTGAGATTATGTTGTTCCTTATGTATTCTTGGGTGAACACCTCAAAATTGGAGAGAAGGGAGGGAGGCAGTCCTTTTTAGCCTTCACTATACTTTATTTGTAACACCTTCCCCCTGCAACTCCTAGGGGGCTGCAAATGGATTTAAAAGCTTCTCTTAAATATAACTGTAAAATCAGACATGAGTGGGCAGTGACATCCACATAGGGAACCATCCTTTGAGAGAAGATTATTGCATATAAAAAACAACATTTCTTTAAGTTCCTCCAGTCTGTTAGTCCTTTTGCTTTCTCTTTTTGCTAACCTTGCTTTTTCTTTTTCTCCTAATGACTGAAAGGCCCAAATTTAAAAGACAGATAGATAGATGTACATATGTTTATATATAGCTATATCAAAGGGGAAATTAAAATAGATATCCAAAGAAGTATAACAAATATGCATGTATGTATATATATAATATATACACATGTATATGTACATACTTATATACATGTTTATATATATATAAATATACATATATAAAAATGTATACTTACATATTTATATTTATTTATACTTATATATTTATATACATATATGTATTATACAGACTTATATATAAATATATGCATATATTTACTTATATTATATACATATGTCTAAGTTTGTGTATATATGTGTGTATGTGTGTGTGTGTATGATTTATTCATTTATAGCTTTTTCTCACTTAAATCCAATTCACTTGCATATCATGGTATCAACTCCCTGAAGTCAAGGTCCTGTTTGAGAACAAAGGACAAACCACAACATATACATATAGATATATATTATATATATATATATATATATATATGTACATATATATATACATCATATATATATATGTGTGTGTGTATGTGTATGTAGAGACACAAATACACACACACACACACACACACACACACCTTTGAGGATCTGCTTTAATTCCCTTCTTTTTTTTTTTCATTATTTGATCTCCTGTTTTACGTTTTCTTTTACATATTTTGCTTTTATATGGCTTGTTCTTTTATATTTATAATTACTATGAAGGGAGAGAAGGATTTTCTCTGAGAAGGTTTGAGGATTGGGAAGACATAGACCAAAGGGAACTTTTGCCTGAGCAAATCCAAAAAGCATCTCAACACTGAGAAGTCAAGTCAGTGGCAATTTGGATGCCTTGTCACGAGACACTTCAGATTCATATGAACTGATGCAAAGTGAAGGGAAGAGAGCCAGGGAAGTAATGTCTACAAGGGCGACAATAATATAAATGGAAAAAATTACCACTAGAAACCCAGAAAAACTGAATGTCGTAATAATAATAATTTTTAAAGCAACTCAACAACAACACTTGGCCCCAAAGAAGAGATAGAAAAATATGTCTCCCCCCTTTCCTTTGTGAAATTTAATGGAATAGATAGAAGTACTCTGCCTGGAATCAGAAAAACCTGACCTCAAATTGCTCCTCAATAACTTGCTAGTTGTGTGACCCTGGATAAGTCACTTCATCCCCACTTGCCCCAGTCTCCTCAACTGTCAAAAGGGAACCTCACAGTTTGTTGTAAGGAACAAATGAGTTAATGGAAAGTGCCTGGCATATAATATGTGCTATATAAATACTAGTCATCCATCCCAAATGTTCATAGGGACTATTTATGTGCAACTTGTGGTAGAGCACTCTGAGCTCATATTGGTCTGATCAGCCACAGTCGGACACACTGTAACTTGAATCTTACATAATGATGTCATTTTGGTCCTCTTCAAGAACAAAGGATGACAACTTACCAACCAACCATTAGTATCATTTTTATTTGGAGTCTATGACTATGTAACATTGTATACCATGAAAGATTTTCCCAAATTGTTGATGTGTTACAGATTTTTTTTCCTCTTCTTACTTTTTAAAAAATCTTTGGCTATAAACAATAATTTTCTAGAAAATGGAGAAGAGATGTAAGAGGAGATCTAGATAACAAAAATAATAGACATCAATTAAAAATATGTAAAGAAAATAGCGACAGAGTAAAACTTTAAGGATAGATCAGAACAAATGATTCCATATCTTTTAAAAGTGAAAGAAATGTGGGGGGGGAAGCATTTAGGGTTCTTTCTCTCTTGACATTGGAAGACTTGAAACATTAACCTTCCTTGATATGTGCTTGTGGGGAAGAAATAAAACTAAAATCAAGATTCCTTTAACCCTGTTAAAAACTTAAAGGTGCTCAACAATTTCTATTTCAATAAGAAGTATGGCAGGAGAAAGTAAAAATATTAGATACTCTTCCCTCCTTATCAACTCTGAAACTCTCAGCTCAATACCATATGTCCTGGGGGCCCTTAGTGAGACAGGAACATTTTGGAGTTTCTCCCAGATTCCCCAGAAGTAAAGCAAGGCAAACAGAGCATCATCTCCTTATTTCCTAGCTGCTTTTCTGAACTTCATGATTTTCAGAAATTCATTGGTCCACAAGCTGAAAGCAACTTTAAAACTCACTTCCTCAGAGCATTTCCCATCTTGGCTGGGGGACATCATTTTGCCTCCCTCCCAGCTACTCTCTCCTCACTTTCCACTTTTCTGCTGCTTTTTTGTTGTGTTCCCCAATTAGATTGTAAGCTCCTTGAAGAAAGAGATTGTTTTGTCTCTCTTTGTATCCCCAGTGCTTAACACAGAATCTGACACAGAGAAAACATTTTTAAATGTTTCTTGACTGATGCTCTGACTCCTAACATCACTCAACTATACTTTAGTTCATAAAACTCAGAAGTGGAATTTTATTGTGAGATATCTAAGAGGAGCTTCATTTGAACCCTGAAAGGAGGTAGACAATTCACAGAGAACGGACCAAACCTAAATCTTCAAAATTACACTTAACTTTGTCTCATTATGTATCTTCAGGGCCAGTATTTTCTGAGGGAACAAGATGATTAGTGACCTTCTCTAAATGAGCTTCAGTATCTTGGGAGAAGATTTTTCTATTGACCGTATTCCCCAGCATGCAAAGCTAACCTGCTGTTTAATGAAAGTTTCAGAAATCAGACAAGAGTTGGGGGAAAAATAATGACTCCACAAAATTAGGAGGTTCCCTACCTTTCTATGAGTCAGCTGATATAATTCTCTCTTATCTTTAGGCCAGGTGGATAAAACAAGCTTGTAAATCTGAGAATCCAAACACTTCTTTAAAAATTTTAAGTAAAATAATGACTATTTTAGCTAAAATAGTACCCTTTCTTCTTCCACCAACTTTCCCATCTGTAGGCTTTTTGGGGAAATCATTTTTCCATTATGTTTTCCTTTGTATTTAAAAAAAGAATGTTTCCCAGAACAAGTTTTAACAAACACAGAACATTGAGAGCAAGTTCTTAGATAGGAGAAAATTGTATGGTTACATTTCTTTTGAGAATTGAATCAATGTCCCTGTTTATCTATTCATGTTCGCAGTACCTAACACCATAGTTTCTGGGTAACAGAAGTGAATTAAGTAACACAAAGAACAGAAACCAAAGCTTATAAAGTATCTGTTCCCTGAGTTTGAAGAGAAAGCTAATGGTTGGCCATCAGGGCCACATTAGAATGAATCTCAATCTGAAGAGAAAACTTTGCAAAAGCTGAAGGATTCTTAGACCTTGGAAAAAAGCTGATTTTCTATATCTAGACCTACCCTCTGGGGGTTCATTCACTTCACTCTTTCATGCCCACAGTTTGAGTCATTGGTTTCAATATATCCCTAAATTCCAATCCCACCAGCACATTTCAAGTATCTAAATATAGGTCACCCTAGACAATTAGGAGAGAGCTCCTGTTTTCAAAAGATATTCAGCATGTGGAAAGCCCAGTTTACAAATGAGTTATCAGGTGATATGGTGTTTGGCCTCGGATGGCATGATTGACAGGGACCACTGTGTTCACAGATACATTATTTAAATGTGTTGAGATATGAGATGTTCTGGACTAATTACTTCGAAGGCTATATTAATCACAAGACACTTTAATACCCAATCAATACATGCATTTGTCAATGACCTTGTGAATCACCTCCACTTTAAGTCAACCATGTGGCAAAAGATGTGTCTAGATGTCTGAGGATTGGATAGTGATGTGCCAAATGGACTATTCCCTGCTGCGGAATAGTATCTCATTTGGTAAAACCTTAATCCAGCTTTTTAGATTTCAAATAAGAAACATAAAGTCAAAAGCGGGGATGGAACTAGGTCACGATCACTATTCAATCATATACAAACGCTCTATCTTTTACTCTGGGCTTCCTGGCAAGAATTAGGGAATACCATGCTGGCAAGTGGATCACATTAAAAATGGGAGTCTCGGCTTCCAGATCCTGATTCGAGGTTATTTAGGAAAAAAAGCCAAATATCAGTATCCTCAAACTTATCTCATTGCCCCTATAACCAGCCTGGTCCCAGATCTCTGTTAATCCCTGCTTTAGCCATCATGCAGAACCAAGGACTGGATCCCTAAAATCCCCCATTCTCTATCATATTCTCAAGAACTGACAATCAAATCAACATAACCTTTTCTACTGTGAAGGTAAGAAAATATATTGGCCTATGGTTGCACTCAGAATCCCCATAGTTTTGATTTGTGTAGGCTATCTGGTCCCTCATACTCATCCAAGTCATCCTCACTCTTCCAGTGTCCCCATCACTCTCTGCTACCTTTCTCATGTACCTTTGGAAATCCTTGTTCTGTTGTTAAAAAACTGCCTTGTTATAAAACTGCCCTTTCTATCAGATTTGTCCCTTCGCTCTATGAAATAATTTCTGTTTCTTTTGAATTTACATAACTGCCCATGTTGTCTTTCCTCAGTGGAACTTAAACTGATACAAAGACTGTTGTGTTTTGTCGTTGTATTTATTCCAAGTACCTAGCACAGACTTGGCTAATAGTAAATAATCTCTTAAATGCGTGCTGAACTGAATTGAATTGCACAAAACCCCAGCTTGTCTTTTTCTTCAGTTTGAGATCAATTAGTGAAGAAGATTCAAACACTCCTGGCTATATACATTCCTGAGGAGGTCCAGGACCAGAGTCAAATATATTTTGGAAATATTTAGCAAAATAAATAAAAATACAATAAAACGCATTTCATGTTATTATATGGTTTTCTAAGACAATATGCAGCCAGCCAGGCTCTTTCAATGGCCCCCATTTCAGTTTGAGTCTGACTCCACTGAATTAGCGTTCAGTTAGACAAGAGAGCCCTGTTGTACTCCAAGAATGCTGGATATAGAAACAGAGATACTGGTTTCAAATCTCCACTGTACTATTCACTATCTGTGTACCCTCTGGCAAACTATTGAGCTACTCTAGACCTCAGTTTCCTCATTTATAAAAGGGGGTTGGATTAAATTTCTTCTAGATCTAGGATCCTATGGAACAATTGCCCTCAAACAAATTTTCCTGTTCCCAAGTAGGAAATAATTCCTAGACAAAGACATAAAGTACTCCCCACTATGGATGGATAACAAATCAAAGCTTTATTTTTAAAAATGCATAGGGCCATGGGGGAAAAAAAACCCAGTAGCAACAGTAGAGCTATAAGAAAACTTTTAAAAGCTTTAGGGAGCTTTGAGTGAATGACCTGGTGAGGTTTCCAGTTATTAGTTACTAGTTATTGAAATGGATAATTCTTAACAATTATGGCGATAGATATTGACTTTACACACTAGAATCTCCACCCTAGCTTTCCACATTCAATAGACATTGTAAAAGGTTAAGCTCTCAGGATGCACCATGCTCATTTCTGGATCAGCCAAGAAATGGAAGATAATAAAAATATAAGATGAACTGATTTCCTATAGTTCGTTAATGCAAACCTGATAATGCTTAGTTACAAAACCTTGCTTTCTTCATTTTTATTTTTCGAATCTAGATAATGGATTTTTCTATTTCCTTTTGGTTGTTACCGGTGACACCTCCAGGGTCCACAGGTCTAACAAAAACCAATCCTAGTGAGATCAGAGATCTGTGGAGAACAAGAATGAGCAAACATAATTTGGCACATGAGCGCTTAATAAATGTTTGTTTGTTTTTTTATTCATTCAGTTGAACCCAGTTTTCTGTCATTTTCCTTCCAGCGGGCTCGTGGCAAAGCCTTCGGCTCTCCTCCAACACATCAGTTCTAACTGGCGAACACTCCCTCTCTCCTGCCATCGCTGGACCATTACATCTCTCTCCAAGACAGGGGCTCTCTCGACCTCTCCCCCCAACATGGTTCCTGTCTTCTAGCCCTTGCTCTCCTATCTGCAGCTCCTCAGCAGCCGAGAGGTGAGCCTGGGCGATTTCCCTCTGGTCTCTGGGCCATTTTTCCTCGACTGCTTTTTTTTTAAATTTTATTTTATTTGTGGTCCCTGTCATTCTGCCGGGGCAAAGGGGTAAAGAGATCTGACACTAAGTGCGGGAAAATGCTGTATCTGGAATCTATCTTCCAGACGGCAAAAGAATAAAAATTCATGGCAGGACAGCGGCTGCTGACACACTCCCAAAGACATATTGCAGGTAGCATTATTTATTGTGGCAAGGAGTTCATAGAAGTGCTACCTCAAAGCACCCTGAGAGATCCTAAAAAGCCCATCTCCCATCAGGTGAGGCAGATTTATGATGGCTGCTGGTGGAGGGGGTCAGGCAGCTCAGCTCAGGAAGCAAACTCTTTGCCGAAAGCCTGGCTTCTCTCTAACATATTCAGTGTGGTTTGATTGGTTCAAAGGAGGACTTGAGCCTGTAATGTTGACCATAAAAATTGCAGTGACACGCTGCCTTAGATAAGAGGGCTAGGAGGGTGGGGGTGGGCCAGGAGAGCTATGAGAGCAGCAGCACTGGGGGCTGGAGCATGCGCTCATGTTTTAGGTGAATGTGAGGGGAAAAGAGTGGGGGATGGGGCCCGGAGAGATTCATGTTCTCATAGGGGACAGCTCCACCCAACATACTGGACACAACGGAGATATATACCCACCCCGAGCAGTCACCCGTGATGATATAAAGTAGAGGAACCCCCCCATATGCACAGAGAAAGCCATGTAAAACTCCAACACCTAAGTCATCCTTTTCGACATGACCATTGTCTAAAATAGTTTCTCAACCTAGGGTCCATGATCTCTTTTTAATTTTTTTTTAATATTTTCATCCAACATAATTGATTCTTTTCATAATGTTCTGCATTTTATTTTACACATTTAAAAACATGATCTGTAGCTTTCCCAAGTTGATAAAGGGGGCCATGACACACACAAAGGTTAAGAATCCAAGATCTTGAGTGGGGGGCGAAGGGAAGGAGAGAGAGAAGGAGGTGCTTTCTCCATGACCCCTGCTGACTTGAGCAGGTGTCTAACAAGCACTTCATCAGCCCGATTTAAATGGTGTTATTCCCAGGGCTGCGGGGCTAACCAGCCTTATAAATGGGAATCCCAGCTCCAGACAGATCTCCTCCTTCCCAGCACACAAGCCAGGTTCCTTGTTTTGCTTCTCAAGTGGAGATTCCAGGGTCCTGGGTCGGCTTTAGATAAGTCTAAATCAGCAGGGACATAGGGACGAAAGGCTGAGTCAAGGATGCCCCAGAAACCATAAAAAGAAGCTGGTAACTAGAGAGAAGGTGGCTAGAATCCTTTTTTCTGTGATCTATGGTATTGGTGAAGGCCTGTATTGAAGGATTTGAGCATTGATGTTACGGCAGAAACAACTTTAGTTGCTTTTCTCTTTGAACCTAGATTTCTAAACCCAAATCAAGTTGTTCATGATGTAACTTAATGATTGTCTCGTCCTGGTTGATGAGTAGTGTCTGAAAAATGAATATGGTCATCTAGTTTCAGTTTCTACTGATCAGCTCTCCACAGCATCCTTTTTTTCTGCCAAAGGAAATCAGGGGATTTTTGAGACAAAGCTGAGAAGTATAACTTGCCCTCTCAGCTTTCTACATGTGAAATCGGTGAGATGGAGCACAGGAGACTCCCCACAGCCAGAGGGGAAGACAGAGGTAATTATCAGAATCATTTAGTCAAATAAATCATATCCTTGCCTAAATTATCCAGATCGGACCCAAATTATCTTATAAACTCATAGAAAGGAAGGATTTGGGTTTGGCATATAGATAATTGCTTTAGTCCTCCATGTTTCTTTGTCCATAGAGACCAGACCCAGATGTACAGCAAATATTTCAGCATTTTTTTACCATTTTTGTGAAGCTAGAACAAGGAATCTTTACATGGGATCTATAGCTTCCAAAAGTATCTATGAAATTGGTGAATTTTTTTAAAATGATATTTATATTTCAGTAAAATTGATTTCCTTTCTAATGTTGTACATTTTATTTTATCCATTTCAAAACATTATTCTGAGACAGGATATCTGTCACCAAGAGGTCCTAGAGAATGATGCTTTTTTAGGCCTTTCATTCTTTCCTGTTCAAATTCTATCCTTCTTCAAATTCTCCATAATAGAATTCAAATGTTCAGAATATTTCTCTCTGTTTAAAATTCTGACCTCTAAGTAATGTAATGAGCATAGTATTGTATAATGGATGAAAGTCCTGACATCTTTCAGCACCCCTAGAGACATTTTCCCCAAAATGAGCCGCTTTGTTCATTGAAATTTGCCAAATGTTTCCCACCCTTTACTAGCCCCACCCCTACCCCATGGAGGGACTCCATGTTTTGGTAGGATACTCTGCCCACCTCTTCTAGCCTAACCCTCATTAAAATACAAGCTGGCTAAAACCTGATATTGATAATCACCTACTGGCCAAAGCAGTCTGGTCTCTTCCCTTCCCAGTTCCAGACCTACAAGGCTTTGCAGGATCCTTTCCAGAGGCCCAGGGCCCTTCACTACGCAGACTCCAGGAGGCTATTTCCAACCTTCAGGCTGCCACTGCTCAAATGGTCATCCTGCCCGCTGCCCTAAACAGTCACTCCTTAGCGCACCACTGTTGACCCCCTGAGGTTGAATGCTTGACCTCATTAATACAAAAGGGGAGGAAGCTAAGTGAATGTTTTCACAGTCTCCTTTTTCTCCGGGCCAAATGGAGGTTATCAAGGCCAGAGGCTGCTCTCTGGCTTCATAAACCTGTTAGGGTATTCGGAGTCATGATTCCCTTATTCAACTGTCTGTGCTTTTTCTTGGGACGACTAATCCCTCAGCGTGACTGGTGGAAGCCGCGGTATTGATTTCTGTGTCTCTCTAAACCTCAGTTGTGTTCAACGCTTGTTAGACATCTGAAGGAATATCCAGTGGGCTCTGGGGGCAATTTGAGAGTGGAACTCAATAGGCTGCACTTGAGAGAAGTTTCTGTGAGGTTACTGGGCAAGCCAACAGAAAGGATTAAAAGAGAGGGGGAGAGAGAAAGACAGACAAGACAGACAGATGGAGACAGAGAGAATGAGACAGGCAGAGAGGAAGATAGGGAGGAAAAGAAAAGAAAGAAAGAGAGGGAGAGTGAAGGAGGGAGGGAGGGAAGAAGGAGAAGAGAGGGAGAAAGAAACAAAGAAAGAGAAAAAAGAAAGAAAGAAAAAAGAAAGAAAGAAAGAAAGAAAGAAAGAAAGAAAGAAAGAAAGAAAGAAAGAAAGAAAGAAAGAAAGAAAGAAAGAAAGAAAGAAAGAAAGAAAGAAAGAAAGAAAGAAAGAGAGGAGAGAATGAAGGAAAGAAGGAAGGAAGGAAGGAAGGAAGGAAGGAAGGAAGGAAGGAAGGAAGGAAGGAAGGAAGGAAGGAAGGAAGGAAGGAAGGAAGGAAGGAAGGAAGGAAGGAAGGAAGGAAGGAAGGAAGGAAATCAAAGAATCTTTTGTCTTAGAGAACTCTTCAGTGCTAGCATGGCACTTTCATCTCATTCTCCTATAGTTAATGAAAGAGCACCTTTCTTTATCTGCCTCCGGGGAATCGAAGGTCCCCTTATAGACTGCCAACCCGAACTGGGATGAGAACTGGAAAGTATCGGGAAGGGTATAGACATTTGCACGTGTAGGGGACATGTGGGAGACAGCATGAGTATACAGGCAGCAGCAATAAGTGTACCTAGAATGGTAACATTGCAAAGAATCCTCCATGGCCTGAAATCTACTCCTATATAAACTGATATCAGGGATAGTCTTCTCACTTGCAGGAGATATGAAAGCACATGGATGGAAATTATATCCTATCCTTCAGAGGCAAACATTTTTTTAAAGATCCTAATAAAAATATCCATTTCAATATATACCTCTCTCTTCTGTTTCTCTCTCTCTCCTCCTCTCTCTCTTTTTCTCTTTGTGTCTCTCTGTCTGTCTGTCTCTGTCTCTCTGTCTCTCTCTGTCTCTCTCTCTCTTTCTGTCTCTCTCTCTCTCTCTCTGAAAATCCAAATTTTCTCTTCCATAGATTCAAATCACCAAATTGAGAAATGCATTCAGGGAAAGAGATCATGGTTTTAGGGCTTACATGGACTTTAGAGATCATCCCAGAGAAGTTAAGGGAATTGTTTAGGATCAGACCTCGGTATCTAAGGCAGGATTTGAACCCATTATTCCTGACTCCCAGTCCCAGAGACGCACCGATGGCTGCCATAGATCTGCGAGTGTCCATGCCTTCCTGCTTAGCTGGCTCTGTTCCAGTGATACTCCCATCTTCCCACTCTCACTCACTCTTTTTTTTCCTGTTGGCTTCTTCAAGTAAGATGAGCAAAATGAGTGCTATCTATCACTTCTGTTGACATAATAAATCTCATCTTCACACAGATCCGTGATAAATATTTCTTGAATGAATGAATTTCAGGTCCTTTCCACTCTTCTGGTATGTTTGCAGTTTTCAAGCCCCAGAATACGAGAAATTGATCCAGTCCCCCAAAGTTCCATTGTGCAGTGATATTATAGTGAGTAGTAATGAAAGAGAATCAGGGGACACAGTAGATAGAAAGCTCATCTTGGAGTTAGGTAGACAAAGGTTTCAAGAGTTGTTTCTGATCAACAAGGCTGTGTGACCAGGAACAGGTCACTTACTGCCTCAGTGTCCCCTGGCAATTCATTAAGTTAGAGATTATAGACAGTCACAGATCTCCAATCTGGGTAGAGAATTTCCAATGAAATCATAGATCCATTAGCAGCAGCATCTATGGGGTATGGAGTGTAGGATAAACTGGAAGCAGACTCAGAAATAAGGCACTGGAATTAAGGAGGATGGCAGAAGGCTTCTTGAAGAAGCTGGGATTTTAACTGAGACATGAGGGTGGCCAAGGAAGCAGAGATCATGAGAAAGAGAGGGGATTCCAATGGGAAATGGACTGTTATATGTGAGGAACAGCAAGGGAGGCAGTGATCAGTCTCATTTCTATGGTGCAATGGGGTTGGGAGAGGGAAGTGAGGGCAGGGAATCATAGATCCAGACTTTCAAAAAAGAAAAAAAAAAAAAAAAAAAAAAGAAAGAAAGAAAGAAAAGTTGGTACTAGATTCAAATCCTGCTTGAGACACTAGTTTAGCTATGCTACCCAAAATAGGTCACAAAGCCTCTCAGAACCTCAGTTCCCTCATTTGTAAAATGGGATTAACAATGTTTCTTTTAATATAATCTAGCTTAGAAGTTGTTGTAAGATAAGTATTTTGTAAACCTTAAAGTGTTTTAAGAATTTGAGCCTTAATCCACAGCAATGCAATCTAGGATTTTTGGTTTACTTTCTGCAAAGATTCATTGCTTTAAAACTCCCAGGCCACAGCCCTGCCCCACTCCAGGGTGAGTCGGTGGGGCACGCTGGGAATGAGCCGGGCTGTTGATCGATGGAGCTCCAAGACAGTCCGTTTGATGTGAGAACAAGCCCATCCTGGAGCCACAGGACACCTGGAAATGCTGGCCATACCACTGCTGTGTCTTGGGCCCCGCGTCCATCAGACCCTGTTCAAAGGGCCAGGCCTTGTTGTGGCTTGCTGAGTACATTCCAGGCCTGACTCCCAGGATTGAAATGAGATGTCACAGAGACTTGAAGAAGACTTTTGTTTTGTTGTTTTAATTGCTTAATGGGACTTTTTTTTTAAGTGAATGCTTTGTCCCTATGAAGCTGACTATAGTATAGTATAGTGGGAAATTATGTAGGGAATTGAATCCTGATTTCTTCCTTTGGCAATTTTTTTCCCTTTCCCACATCACTCTCGCCAGAGACTTGAAAATCTGGCCGGAAAGCAAATAATATCATCGCCCCTTTGCCGCATGTGGATATCTATCTCTTCCTTATCCTTTTCTACCCATAGTACTAAGATTAGAAAAAGACATATTGCCTTCAAAGCAAACAAAAAGCGTAGCCCCCTCTTTCTCTGGACCAGCGTTCAGCCCACTTTCTGGGCAGTGATATTTTGTTGGTCTTCCTCTTCTGTCTATAACACGGCCTCTTGGTCTTCCTCATTATTATTACCTTTCCTGATACTCTCCTCTGCCCCCTCATCAAGATTTATGTCACCACATTCATTAGGTGACACAATACTGTCAACAGAATCAGCAGCAGCAGCCGCCGCCTCATTATCTCTGCGGTTAACCCCTGCTTCCCCAATGTTGGTCCCTGTCAGAGATTTTAAATTCAAATTAAATTTTAATGCGGCAGCTTTGATGTTGGCGCTAGAACTGCCTAGTCAGGAGACGAATGGGGAAGAAGATTCTATTGTTGCCTCCCTTTCCCTTCTCCATCGCCCCTAGAAAGCACTTTTTCTCTGCAAGGATTGAAGTGTGGCGTTTTGATGCAGTGATCTGTTTCCTTTCTTGGTTGGGAGAGTATTAAGAAACATATATTTCACATGTACAGATAATGCTAGATTGTCTAAGGAATACAGCTTTAGGACCCAGATGTTATATGTGACCCTGGGGGACAAGGGATTCTGGCCTGTAAAATAATAGTAATCATAATTTATACTTAGAGACAAAATTAGTCATTTTAAAGACTTTTTTTCTGCACAAGAGGAAATATGGACACCTTTTCTGGGTCTTAACCTGCATGCAATTCTTCCCAAGGCCACAGAGATGGTGATTGTATATGGGACAGAGAAAACCACATATCATTTGGATATTTGTCCATTGAGAAATTGAAATTAGACTGCCCCTCCTAGATTATAATTTCTCTGAAGATAGAGACAACAAAGTATAAAGATAAAATGGTGAAATTGTAACAAAACTGCTTTTCACGTGCAATTGCTAGAATCACTCATGATTTTATAAACATATCTTCTTGTCTTCATTCCAGACAGATGGTATCCGGTGCAGTGATGAGTATCTAGTAGGCACTTAATAAATACTAGAGTGAATGATAGGCTGATTTAGATAAACATAGCCTTTCTTTGTCTCTACACAACCTTCAGAGCGCCGGGTCCACCCTTTTCAAACACTTTGGCATGAATTAGCCAGCCAGCTCCCCCCCAACAGGATTGTTTGAAACAACCCCTTCAGCACCAAAAGTATCGCAACCTGCAAAAATTAATTTAGTAGGGAAAATAATTATTTCCCTTAAGACAAAAGGTGCAGAAACTAGTGAAATCTGTTTATCTGTTTCCCGCAGGCTTATGGCAAAGCAGGAAGGTTGGAAATGGAAGGATTTTGCTTACCTCCATGCTTATCTGATTGTTTTTACCTACAAGAACTGTGTAAATAGGATTAAATATACTTTTTCCAGTTTGCTCTAAATATTTATAACAGAGCCAATGTGTGGCTACACAGGGTCTCTACCCATTTGTAGTTGGGAAAATAAAAGGGCTTCTCAAAATCCACAGCTGCTTTTGCCCCAAGAATCTACATTGTTCCATTCCCAGTGAAAACTGCCCATTTCTCATTAGTGTTTGGAGAGAACATCCAGCATCCTTTACACTGCTACACTGCCAAGAGAGATACTATATCCCAGGACTGGAAATAGATATTCTCGGGCAAATATTCAAATTAATTCAACAGTTCTTTATTAAACACCTAATATGTGCCAGACACAAAAACCAGTATTTAAAAAGATCCTTTCTTCAAGGAACTTTTCTATTCTTCTGGTGAAGAAGGGTTGGTTTTTTTGTTTGTTTGTTTGTTTGTTTGTTTGTGGGTAGGATTTTGAGGGGGAGGTAAATTTATTGACTTTATTCCTTCTATCCATTGTGTAACAGACTTAAAGGCATGTAGATAGAACAAGGGAGCTAGGAGCAAACAGGACACCACTAATGATTCTGGTGGTTGGTAAATTTGTTATATATTGTCTTGTACTATAAGGTTGACTTGAGTACACTAACTGAATGTAATTTTCTAATTGTGCTCATATATATTATATACACATTAGGGTTGTACTGCCTGTACGAGGGTATATTTTCAGAGTGATACATAGAAATTCAGCTGTTTAGTGCTAATTTCCCTGAGAGTGGTATGGCAGGCCCATTAAGGGTCTATCAGCTTTCCTTCCTGGACTTTATTTCTATGATGTTCATAATTCAGTTGTACCGGTGCACTTACACATTATCATACAAGGTCCTGGCTGGTAGTGATTTTTTTTAAATGAGAGAGTTTGGACATTTTTATGCTTTCTTTCAGTTATGTCTCTTAAAATGAAATTTTATGAGCATTTAACTGGTAATATGTACCAATTGTCTGTGTTATTTCCCAAATAAAATGCGCAAAGGTCAAGAAACTGAGGTTTGGAAAAAATAATGGAGGAGAGTGCAATGAAAGGGCCAGAAGTGTGGTCCTCTGATAATAATATATGGACTGTGGCTTAACCACCACAACTTACAAGACAATTCAAAGTGCTGGTTAGGGTGACTATTCACATGCCAGTTAGTCATGCAGTGGAAAAGGGTGAAGGGATGGTTTCAACCATACATCCAGCTTCCATGTTAGTGGAGACCTGACATCTACTGAAAGCTAATCCAGTGACTGACTAGGGCAATGAAAAAAAAGCAAAAATCGAACACAAAACCAAAATTTTTAGTATTTATCCATTTTGCATTTCTGACCCAATCTCCTCTGCCGAACTCAGTAGCCCCTCTCCTTTCCACCCTTACTTGACAATTCACATTCATTCTATGAACTAGAAATGGGATTGATAAAAATTCCAAATGGGATTTCCTAGTTTGGAAAGTCAATGTTTGGCAGTTCTACGATACTGTTAAAGATTCAGAGAGAATTTGGAAAACTATTAATAAGGATCTGGAAGTTGAGAATATTTGCTCAGAGAGAAATAGGTGATCAGCTCTTCAGATGGATGGAAAAGGCCAATCAACTCTGCAGGTAATCTAAAAATTTTATCTGAGATAAGTTTGATCATTCTCTTCTGCCAATTTTCTTTCTCGGGCTAGAATGTACACAGATAGACAGGCCTGGCTTTCATCCCTTCCCATTTTCCCTTTACCCATTCTTTGATAGTAATGCTGATGGATTGTGAAAGAGTGGATCAAAATTGGTTAGCAAGAAGAATGAAGAGAACAATAAGAGATTTCTGATATTCTGATGTAAGGAAGCAAAATAAACCTCCTAAAATATGTAATTATCACAAAAGGCCTAATACTCAAATATTTACAATTCTGACTTGAAATTTCAACTCTTGTTTCTCCTCCCTACTCCCAAATCAGATCTAGGTCTGTTTAGGAAACCCAACAAGAATCTGATCTAAGGCACACCAGAAAATGACTCAGTGCCTTTTTCCATTGAAGCAATAATGGTGTTAGATAGTATGGAAGATAAAAAGTTGGACCTGACGTCAGAAAATCTGAGTTCAAATCTTGCCTCAGAATTTAGGCAACTCAATTAACCTTTGCCTTAGTTTCTCATCTGCAAAATGGGCATAAAAATCCCAGTCAGTATGAGGATCAAATGAGATGTTAACTGTTTTGCAAGCCTTTTAAAACTACTATACATTCATGCTAGCTATAATGTTTTCTATAAATAGCCTCAATTTAAGTATTAGGCAAAACATCCTTGCAGTTTTTATGTTCATAAAATAACTCTTTATATTGTTTTCTATAGGGTATATAAATCACAGTTAACACCTTTTCCCTGCTCTGGTTTTCCCATTCCTTCTAACTTTGCAAATAACAATAGGAATTTCTCCTATAGAGGGAAGGAAGAAAAGGGAACAAATATTTTTAAGCACCTATTATGTGCCAGACATCTATAAAAATGAGTTAAAGAAGGAAATGGCAAATTACTGCATTATCTTTGGCAATAAAATCCCAAATGAGGACTTTGATAGGACTAAAATGATTTAATAACATCATGTGCTAGGTACCATAGTAAGTAGGATTGTCTCTCATTTGACCCTCATAAAAACCTTGGGAGTCATGTACTGTTGTGTGATCCCCATTTTACAATCAAGGAAACTGAGGCATACAGAGATTAAGTAACTTGTCCGGGATCACACGGCTAGTGTCTGACACCAAATTTGAACTTGTCTTTTCCTGACTCCAGACCCAAGTGTACCACTTCACTGCCTCCAGTAGCTATCAGATAAGATTATCAGCTAAGTACCCTGTTGAACTGGGTTTAGTCAGCATCCTGGGGTCTCCTTTGGCTTAATGACTAATAATAGGTACTGTGGTTACCCTGGGGGAAGTAAAGAGGGTTGGTAGCATCAAGCACTCTTCTGTTGACGCAGTTCACATGGAGCCATAGTTAAGAAACTCTACAAATTACTGTCACTGGGAAATTCTGTTCAGAATATTTGGAGTCCTCAGCTCTATCTCAGAGTCTAAAATGCGTTAACTCTGGTGGTGGCTTATGGGTCAGGCATATGGGACCACAGAGGGCATTTTGGTAAACACAGTGCTTCAACATAAGAAATATGTAAATACAGTTAAAAGAATTGCTCATATTTAATCTACATCACATTGCTTGCTGTCTTGGGGAGGGAGAGGGAAGAAGAAAATTTTAGAACACAAAATTTTACAAAAATGAATTTTGAAAACTACCTTTATAGGTATTTAGAAAAAACAAAATACTATTGAAAGACAAAAAAAAAAGTGTTTTTTTAAAATCAATGTTTCAATGGTTTTCTATTGGGTACAGAAAACAAAGAGTTAAAAACATCTGCTGCCCCTTTAAGGTTGGTCCACCTGTTTACCAGGTATTCACAACTCTTTGGGTGGCTGTAGATTAGAGAGAGGTTGAAAGGGAAAAAGCACAGATGTTATCCGCATTTGGCGCTTTGTAATCAACAAGCTGATGCTTTTCCCACCAACTCCATGTTGAGTTCACTAATGTAAAAATTAGTGTTTTGTCTCCAGAATACAGGATTTACGTGCTCTGTAGCACATATCTCTAGAGAGGACAAGAATATAATCTCACAAACAGCAAGAAGCCAATAAACCACCATTTGGGAGAAAATTCAACTCACAGAAAATTCTCTGTTCGCTTTCCTTCCCCCAGCAGAAGGTAATTACTCAAAAGAACTCAGCCATGAGTGTTGGGCCCTTGCGTCTCCCCGTCCATTAGGCCCTCTGCTGCTGCAAGAGGACTGATCCTAGCCAGATAGTGACATCAGCCACCCACTGGAACGGAGGCAATTGAGACTCTGGATGGGCACCATCAGAAATGGGATGAAATGTGGGGTTCAGGATGATGAAATCCTTTGGTTGTGAAAAGAGGGAGAGGAGGAGCACTCAAGATCAATTAGTATTTGTTCACAGCATTGTAGGGTAGCCTTGAAGGGATACTGTGAACCTCCAGAAATTCTGCTGAGTGGATATTAAGATACCTCCTAAAAGATAATAGCATGGCAGATTTCTGTAGGAAAAATTCTGCTCAGGAAGTGAAAGGGCCTAATTTGTGGAAGTCATTCCATCTCTTTCAGGAAATTATAATGGTTTCCACTCCCAATTATGTATATTTTGTATTTCTTATTTTTATCTCCTTCCTTTGCCTCCCCTCACCCCATTTTATCCTGTATTTATTTTTATGAAAATGATGTGTTCTTTGTGTTTCTTTGAATGCTTGCCAGGATTTATGATGTATGTTCTTCACTCTTGGCAATTAGTAGTTTTGAGTTCATCCTCCATTGTCTTTTCAGAATGTTTACCAACTGGGGAGCCCCATGGATGGCACTCTGCATGAAGGGGCCGGGGATTCAGGCTGTGATCTCAGCTGTGGATTAGAGAGCTCACCCTCTGAGCTGATTTAATTGTTCTCTCCTTGTTATCAAGATATATCTGAGGAAAATTGCACAGTGAGGAGCTGAATTGTTCTCATCTCGAAATGGAGACGGTTTCCTAAAATACTGGTTTGAACTACCCCTGATATTCCCGAGGAGGAGGTAGGGCAGGATGCTGACTTTGTTGGCCATATGCTCCTGTCTTCTCGTGCACCATTAATAGCTGGAATTGGAACACGTTCGTGGAACAAGGTTAGAAGGGTTTGGGAGAGCCAACCAAAGTCTCGCAGGGATTTTGTTCACCTTGATGGGTTATTCCACCAGACATAGTCATCTTCTTCAAACTCTGACCTTCTTTCCAGGGCCACGGGGCCCTTGAAATATCCCATTTCAAACAGAAATAGCCAGTGGTCTGGTGTAATCATTCCCTTATTATTGTGTAGTCAAGCCCTTATTAAACCTTTACCTTCACTTTCTTATTTTCTTTCTTTTTGAAGAAGAAGAGTTGATTCAGGACTTTGGGGACTTGGTGACATTAGTGTATCTGTTTTATGTAACATGGAGTCATTATTAACAACATCCTAGATCATAAAAAAAGGTATAACAAGAGACAGGGAGAGATTTTTTTTTTCTCCCTTGAAGATAATAGCAGTCATGCTGGAGAGGAGAAGGGTAAAGGTCATGGAGCTGCTCTCCAATTGGTTGCTCCTCCTCGGCACTGACATTTCTGCAGTTTCATCAGAAATTTTAAATAATCCATGTGAAAACGGAAGGTTATTTACTGAAGATATATACACTCCGCGCGTCTGTAATTTGCTAAAAACATAATCTGGGCTCTTGGTGCCTCCCTTTGTGTGACAATAGTCCTGCTGCGGCTGCTGTGACTGCACACACACACACACACACACACAGCTTGTCCATCTTATGTGGGAACTGAGTCAATCAGTGAAGGAATATAATAAAACTTTTGACAACACAGAGAAAGGCAATAAATTTGCAATAAATAGCAGGAGTCAGGAGTAATGTGGTCACATCTAATTTAGCAAGATCTCATAGATTCAAAGAGATAAAGGGTCTTAAAATAAAAATTAGAGCCTGTTGGAGAAAGATGAAAGGAATGTAATCTGAGAAATGCATCTTCAGCCAGTATGAAGAAATGGGGGCTCGGTACATTCTGTTTTGCCATTAAATCCCTGACTGATCACAAAAGATCAGGGCAGGGCAGAAAGGCTCAGACCCCTGTGTTTCTCTGAATAGCAATTTGGAAGAATGAAGCAGGAAATCTTGTATATTCTCAGAACCCAGTTTTAGTTTTTAGAGAGGCTGAGGTTCCCCGGCTCCTTGGCTCAGATACACACTGAAATAGAATTCACAGCTACCTCCCCATCCCCTTGATTTATTTTATGAACCAAAGCAGGCAATGGCCGTGATCGGGTCTCCTCCCCAAACCTCATCCTCCATCCTCCCTGCTGTTTCAATCTGCAGGGTGGCAGGGAGGAAGGTGCTGGCAGGACATTGACCTATGGCCAAACATTCTTCCTTTTCATTGGTTCTTGTTTGCCAGGACAGAAAGTGTCTCAAACAGTGAGGGTCAGACACAATGTGAAGGGGGCCTTTAATAGTCCATCTCTGTCTGCCCCATACAATGGTGGGCAATAGTATATAATATATGGCATATATATATATATATATATATATATATATATATATATATATATATATATATATATATATATATAAGAGAGAGAGAGAGAGAGAGAGAGAGAGAGAGAGAGAGAGAGAGAGAGAGAGAGAGACAATAGTCTATAAAGAAGACTGAGAGGTTCATACAATGGTTGAATCTCTCAGTCCTCTTTATAGACTATAGATACCGAGGGAGGGAACACAAGAGCACATATAACTCCAGGAATCATATTGGATGCATTTTTGTATTGACAAATTTTAGACTAAGTCTCCATTTTCTATTTCCTGTATGCAATCATGACTCAGGGAATATGGAGGACAAATTTCACAGTGGTACAGTGAGCTCTAATCTCAGGTATTAAAAAAAAAAAAAAAACCAAAATGTTATTTATTTCTTCATGAGCTGACTTAACCTTTCAATGATTTCCCAGTTTTACCCTTAACATAGTGCTTATCTTTGAATTTAAAAACTAGCCTTTATTTATAAGGTTTTGTGGCAAAAAGTGATAGGATGGAGACACGGACATGTCACATTTAATACACATAATCCTTGGGAAAATGTTACTGAGAATCAGTGACAAGAATATTCAGAAGGAATTTTATAATAGTCTCTTCTTGAGATATGTTTGTATAATTGTTTTTTTTTTTGGGGGGGGGGGGTCTAGACCTGTGATTTCATCAATGAGGAGGACTCCCAGCATGGAAATTCAATTCTACCAATACAAATCAATAAACTCTTTGTAATTTAGTCTTAAAAGCTTGCCTTGGACATTAAGAAGTGAAGTAACTTATCCATGACCACACAGATAAGACTTAAGTCCAGATCTCCTGGATTCTATGGCCCGTATGACCTTGCCTCTCAGGCCTCAATGTCTCCATTTATAAAACTGAAAATATTGGCCCAGATGGCCAATAAGGTTCCTTCCATTTCAAAATGTGGAATGCTATGATCTTCTAACCATTAGGCCCCACTGATATTGATTTGTATCTTTGAATGTATCAAATTCAGGGATTATGGAAAAGTTCTGTTGCTAAATAATAAACATTCCAAAATGTACACTAAATACACATGTTACAAAAACAATTTGTATATTGAAATATAGCATGTATAAAGAAGGCTATAAATCCAAAGGCTAGATGCTAGTTAGCTGAAGAGACTTCATGAGAAGGTTTGTTTTGGGGTTTTTTAATGATAATGTAAAATATTTTTAAAAAATAAACATACACCCCCTCCCAAACAAAAACGCCTCCCTGCCAACTTTCTATCACATATTTCCCAAGAGCCTGACATATCCCAAACATCCAGGAAAATATAAAGGACTTTAAAAGATATAAATACAAATAAAAACAAAACCCACTTGCCTCTGCATATATGTCCCTGATGGATGTAGACAGGAGCAAAGTCAGGTGTCAGTAATATGCATTTTCTATTCTCTCATGCAAAGGCTTCCATAATGGCAGCCTCATGAAAGCAAAAGACACAGAATTCAGACAGATTCTCCATTTTTCATGCCCTTCTTACCTTGACAACCTCACCTCAAAATCTAGTGAATTTCTTATTTCAGATTTTTTATAATCCAACTTTTCAGATTTTCAGATATTGGGTTTCTTCTGCCTTCAGGTGTTAACAACAGTCATTTTGGGACTGCTTTCTCTTTCAATTTCAATTCAAAACCCAAAACTGTTAATCTCTTTATGTGACTACCCTTTGCTCATCTCTTCCTAGCCATTAACTCTTGGGGAATTAATCCTAATCCTAATCCTAATCCTGATTCTGGTTGGTTGGGTAAATAATGAGTTTAAACTACTATCCACTCTATGTACTTCTCCAGAGATGAAAGAAGGAAACTTGGCTCCCTTTTATTGTCTCAGATGAATTTAATCAAACCCTGAAAAGTGAGGGTCCTGATGAGGTAATGATACTTTCTAATAGGCTTCAGTACTCCTAAGGGACTTCCTGGGTTTGGAGGAGTATTCTTACATAAAATACAGATCTCAACCCACCTGTACCAACTCATGATTAGACAGGTTTTCCCACAGATTTATCCAAAGTAGCAACAGCCCTCCTTGGATCAACAGTATGTGAAGAGAGATAGACGTATTGAGAGAGAAAAAGAAAGAGAGAGAGGAGAGAGAAACAGAGACAGAGAGACAGAGAGAGAGGCACACTATTTCAATGTAATTGGTTTTCCTTATAATTTTACATATTTTACTTTATGCATTTAAAAACATGATTCTGAAAAGGGGCCCATAGGAGTCACCAACTACCAAAAGGGTCGGTGTCACACTCACAAAAAAAAAAAAAAAAAAAGATTAAGAATCCCTTCCTCAGCTCTTTCTACATCCAATAATAATAGTTACATTTATTAAATGCGTACTATGTTCCAGGCACTGTGATAAGTACTTTATCTCATTTGATCCTCACATTAGATCTAGGAGATAAGATACAATTATCATCCCCATTTTATTAACTAAAAAACTGAGTCAAACAGGAGTTAAGTGGCTTGCCCAAAATTACTCAGCTAGTAAATTTACAAGGCTAGATTTGAATTCAGATCTTCTTGACTCTGGCTTAGCTCTATCTATTATGTCTACTGTCCACTATACTATCTGTCAGCCCTTTTCTCACTATATGACTGACCCATTTCCTTTATGTAATCTTTTATAGCCTTGAGGGAAAAAAAGTGGATTTCCATGCCTAAAACCTAACACACACAGAGAATAAATATAAATGAGATAAATGAAAATCAGGCAGCACATCTTGAAGGAATAACCCTTTTTGTTTTGCCTTCTGCTTCATTTGTGTTGGGTTGTTATGGGAGTGCACGGTTATGAGAGAACATTAGAGAGAGGTACTTGGGTAATTTGTCCCAGGTTTTCCAATTAGTTATTTGTCAGACCCAACCTGGCTGAGCACAGGTCAGCAGCTAATAATATATATTTTTTAAATGCTCTTAGGAGCCATGCCTTGATTGTTAATTTCCTCAAAAGTCAAGCTTTCAGCTTTTTCATTTCTTCAATCATGTCTAGCCCAATGCTATTTAGTAAATGTTTGCTCAATTAATGAATGTTGGACAAATCACTAGATTAGAGGTAGAAAGACTAGATCTTAATAGATGGTTCCCATGGCCACAGTGCAGCACACTGGACCGGGAGTCAGGAAGCCCTGAGTTCAAATACAGCATTAGGTACTTAAGTAGCTGTGTGATTCTAGACAACTCATTGGCCCATGTCTAAATCAGAGCTTCCTCAACTGTAAAATAGGAATAAAAATAGCATCTACTTCACAGAATTGTGAGGATCAGTGAAATATTTGCAAATACTTGGTTGTTTATTTTTATTTATTTGTTTGTCTGTTTATTGCTATTGTTTTATTTCCTTGGGCTTTGCTTTCTGATTTACAAAAGGAAGATAAATATCTGACTGAAATCAAAAAAGTTAACCAGATTATGTCTAGAATTCACTCCCAGGTCTAAATTCTACAATTCCATTTAACTTACATACCATTACTTAACTAGTTTGTTTATATGTGTTTTATATTCCCAATTAGAATGTAAACTCTTTGAAGGAGGGATCATGGACTATAATTCCCTGTATTTTTCATAGCATATAGCATAGTGTCCTGCACATATTAGGTACCCAAAAACATTAATTATTTTAATTTTATCTATAACAAAATAGAGAGAAAATCACTTAATGGTTTTAATTCCTAGAATAGATTTACATGGTCTTTTGAAAGATTGTCAGTGGGATCTGGACTGAGGTCAGTCAAACTGAAATAGATGAAATAAGTATTTGATGTCACCAGGTCCCTCATCATGTTCCCTTTTGAGCTTCCTCTACCAACCTTTAAGTGCAAAATCTTATCTGATATTTCTTCATACTAAATTGTACTTGACTAATAAGAGCTTAATTTTTGAACCTTCCCCAGGTATTGCCCATTTTACAAAGATTGAAGTCTTAAACTAAAAAGATGAACCCCAAATGGAAGAATTTTGATGGCTAAAGAAGGATTTGGGTACCTTTCCATCATCTCTAAAATAATTCAACAAATAATAAGTGATGACTAAAATCCTACCAGCTCTTTCATTCATGAATTAGGTCAGCCTCAACTGGCATAAGGTTCTAGTAGTACTCCTAGGTGGTATAGGACAACTTTGTCATCCATAAGTCTCCCATAGAAAATCTCTATACCATTAACAGATATGGAAGAGAAGGGAGAAATTAGAATAAAATGAGGGGATGGCCAATTAGGAAAAGCCTGATTCACAAGGGAACATTGTACATAGTAACACAATTATGTGATGATCAACTGTGATTTTCAACAATGAGATGATTCAAGGCAATTCCAATGGAAAGTGCCATCCACATCTAGAAAGAGAACTGTGAAAACTGGATGCAGATCAAAGCACAGTATTTTCACATTTCTGGTGGTGGTGGTGGTGGTGTTTGCTTGTTTGTTTTTATCTTTTTTGTGTATTTTTTTTCTTTTCCCCTTTCAATCTGATTTTTCTTGCACATCATGACGAATATGGACATATGTTTAGAAGATTGCTCATGTTTAACCTATATTGAATTGCTTGCCATCTTGGGAAGGAGGAGGGAAGGAGAGAGGGAAAAAAGTTGGAACACAATGTATTTCAAAGGTGAATGTTGAAAACTATCTTTGCACGTATTTGGAAAAATAAAATACTATTTAAAGTCAGAGAGAGAGAGAGAAAGACAGACAGACAGACAAGATCCAGACACAGATACAGAGAGATGGAGACAGAGAGGCCTGAATCCAGTATTTATAGACTGTGTGATCAAAAAACAAATCAGAAGTAACTTCAATCTCAACTGCTTCATCAACAAAATGGGATAATTTCTCCTTCAAACAGCTACTTTATTAGTATGTCATATGAGGAAAGTACACTGTGAACTATAAAGGTCATGTCATCACTAAATATTATTGCCACTTCTTTCAGCCAGCAGCTCAGCATAATGAAAAAATATATATATACATATATATATATATATATATATATATATATATATACACTTCCAGTTAGAAGATTGGGTGCAAGTGCTGAATCCAGAAATTATTATCTATGCAAATATATTTTTTTTTATTTTAATATAAGGCTTAGAACATTTTCACCACCTACTTTAAAGTTTTGTTATACGGCAAGTACTTTGCAAACTATCAAGGTCTGTACCATATGAGATAGTCACACATTGTCACAGTCATGGACATAGTATCATTAGCCTGGGATACTTTGAATCTGGGAATGTGACAAAGGAGTTGCTGGAAGAATTGGACATCTGCAATTCTTCTCAGTAGTACAGATGACAGCTAATACTTAATAAGCTCATACTGTTTCTAGCTAGGTCAGTAAACCCAAGAGAAGCAAACTTTTTCCTAAAAATATTTGAATCATGAGCATCCTAAGATACTCTTAGACTTAAAACACTAAAATTACTTTAAAACAATAGGAAGACTTTGGATTTGGAGTACTTGTGTTTAAATCCCCCATTACCACAAGGTCATTTGCTTCAGTTTCCTCAAGAGTAAATGAACTAGATATCTTTGGAGATCCCTTTCATCTCTAAATCCATATTGGAATGCAAATGTCTGAAGTGAGTACAGCCTGCTTAAGAAAGGTTTCTTACAAATTCATAAAAATTGTATCAAAAATACAATTTCAAAAAAATGTTAAATGTAGATAATCTCTTAAACAAGGACCACTACAATAATATTCTACATATCCTTTAAGAATTCAAATCTCAATATTCTCGTACTATCTTTATAATTTCTGTGGGAATGCAATAGACAGAAAAATCATTATTCCCATGTTATAGACTAAAAAACTAAAAGAGATAATATGATCAGTAGGAGAGCAGAAATGTTTCTCTTCAACTACTTTCTATCTGCAATTCATAACTGTATATATATATTTATATGTAGGAATTATATATATATATATATACAAATCTATGAATATATGTATGTGTCTGTGTGAACTATAATTCTTAATAGAATCATATGTATATATATTTATATATACACACATATATATTTATTTAGATAGATATACAGAGAGATAGAAATATTTTATTAGTATTTGCATTGAATCCAAGAGTTGAAGGAATCTTCTTTGCTTTTTGGGGGGAAGTGGAGGGGCAATTGGGGTTAAGTGACTTACCCAAGGTCACACAGCTAGTATTAAGTGTCTGAGCTCAGATTTGAACTCTGGTCCTACTGACTCCAGGCCAGTATTCTATGTACTGCGTCATATAACTGCCCCAGAGGAAGGAATCACAATGGTCATTAAGTCCAATTTAACCTGATCAAGAATTACTCCAAAGGGAATTCTCAAGAAATGACCACCCTGCTTTCATTGAAAATCCCTCAAAGGAAGAAGTATGTACTATTTTCCAAGACCCTCTATTCTAATCTTAGATATACTTGATAAAAAGTTAATTGGTTTTTAGGATCATAGACCAAGAGGTGGAAAAGACTTCAGAAGCCACTTAGTTCAAATTTGCCATTTTAGAGATGAGGAAACTGAGGTCCAGAGAGATTAATTGTCCTGGACAAAATCACCCCAGTAAGAAATGGAAGAAGTCAGATGCAAACCTAGTTCTGACTCCAAAGCAAGTGCTTTTCTCATCATACCATGTTTTTCCATGAACCAGTAAAATCTGCCTTTCTTCGACTTCTACCTATTGCTCCTTGGCTTCTAGGGCCAAGCAGAACTAATAAAAATCCTTTTTCTACAAGAAATCCTTGAACACAACTACCACATCCCTTCCAAGTCTTCTAGGCTACGCATCTCTACTTCCTCCATCCAATGTTCCGATGTTGAATTCTCAGTCCGCTCATAGTCTTCTTTTCCCTCTTTATGGATATGTTCCAGTTGTATGTCCTTGTGCACACATGTATGTGTGTGTATGTATGTATTTCTCCATCCTAAAACATGTCACCTAAAAATCACCACCCTATGCCAGGTAATATCTGCTCAGAGAAGAAGACATCTAGATACCATCAGTGTCCTGGACACCATTCTTCTACTAAAATACAGACTTTTTAGACTGCCATACACACACCATTGGATTAATCATATTGCTCTCTACTCATAGAAACTTTAGTGTCTCTCACTTGCTTCTAAGATAAAATACAAACTCCTTGGCGCAGTATTTAAAACCCTCCGCAATCTGGCTTGAACCCACCTTTCTAGGTTTATTTTATATGACTCTCTTTCACTATGATATATTCTGTGCAATATTCCAGCCAACCTGGCCCACTAGCTGTTCCCCGAACTTGGCATCCCATCTCCTGTTTTAGTGTCTTTGAATAAATTATTCTCCATTCCTGGAAGATAGGAACGCCAGCTCAGGAACCAATTAGGAAACTCTTGGTCTTTACCCAGTGCAAGTTCTTCCATGGCCAGAGGTCGGCTCCCCACGGATTTTCATGAGGTGAACAAAAGCCAGGCAGGGAATACCTACTTATCCTCCAAGTAATGGACCATATGGGCTAGCTGTTCCCCCCAAGCCCAATATATATGGAGTGCTCATCAGGACCTAGAGAGAAGTTATCCATGCAGTCCAGAGGCCCAAATACTTCTTAGAAAGTTTAGTGCAAAAAAAAAAAAAAAAATCAAGCCTGAGGGCAGTAGGTAGGTGGGAAGACCCTGTTCTATGTCTGGAGAAGCCTTAAACCTGGGGCAAAGAGTTTCCTGCTGGACATAAATGCCTTTTAGCCAAGACTTTTCAGAAAGGATCAAATAGGCCACTTGGAAAGGCAGGAGAAAGCCAAGAAACAGATTGTATCCTAAGGCAACTATTGCTGGCTTTATGGTAGGACGCAAGGAGGACCCTTTTTTTCTTAAAGAGATACCTAAAAAGGCCTCTGGCTTTTAAACTGAAAGAGCTTTGGGGAAAATGCCCTGTAGCTAGAGACTTCATGTAAAGTCAAAAGCTGGAAACAGAGTCATCCAGTGAATAAGCATTTAACTAAAGCCTGCTCTGTGCAAGGTGTTGAGCGAAATTCTAGGCACGCAAAGAAAGTAAAAGACAAGCTCTGTTTTCAAGGAGTTCACAATCTAATGGGGGTAACAACATGGAAATAGTATTTACAAATAAACTAAAAACAAGATAGAGCAGATAGGGGCGCCTGAGAGCCCAAAGGGTGGTTCTAAAGTCAGGAGGAAGATTTATCTTCCCAAATTCAAATCTGACCTTGGACACATAAAGTCTATGACCTTGGGCAAATCACCTTACCCTGTTTACCTCAGTTTCCTCATCAATAAAATGACCTGGAAAAATCAACAACAACACAAGAAAACCTAAATAGGGTTGCTGAGAGTCAGGCATGAACAACAGAAAAGATAAATTGAAGGTTATCCAAGTAGGAAAGACAATAAGATTAAAGAGGAAGAAAACCCTCCTTATTGAAGATAATATTTTATTTGGGACATGAAGGAAGTCAGGGAAGAAAGGAGGAAGAGATGAGGAAGGAGAGCAATAGTCCAGAGAAATTCCATGATCTCATGCTTAATGGGGCCATACTCGACAAAAATGGTGCAAATCCAGAGGAGCAGCCAACCATGGAGTAGTAATAGACATCAGTAGGATTCATCTTTGGTCCTGTAGTGTTAGAGGTATGAGTTGTCCCTGCACCGAGAACCCCAATCACATTTTCTACATGTCTGTTATTCCATATATATCCTCCAGTCACATTTTCCCCAAATTATGTTCTCTCTCCATGTTTTAGCATTCACTCATGATTTGTGTATTTGTAGGAGAACATGTCTCAAGTTTATAGAAAAAAATATATTTTATTACTGTTTCCCCTGTTATACCATTTTATTAAATCTTTTTACTTTAAACTGATTGGCTCCACTGGCTAATTATAAAAGCAAGCACATTAGTGAACGTGTTTGATCTATGGTTTTGTTGGGTTTTCTTAAATGACTGCAGATCTAGACAATAGCTTGTGCCTGGGACTCCATTTTGGAAGTTGGAGGTTAGCATCCTAACATTAGTTTCTTCCTTGCTGGCATCCACTCTTTCTTTTCAGTAGTCTTAGCTTTCTTTAAAGCTGGACTCAGGTATCCCTTCCTACATGAAGCTTTCCCTCTTTTCTCAAGTTGTTAGAACTTTATCCCTCCTCAAATTATGAGTATTAGTCTATCTCAGTGCTTGGGGAAGTTTGGTATTGTGTTAAGAGCAGTGATCTTGGAGACACAGGCCTTGAGTTAGACCTCCCACTTTCCCACTTCCAGATGATATGACCATAGGCAAGTTGCTTTCTATCCTTGTATCCCCAGCACTTAGCACAGCACCTTGCACACAGCAGATATTTTAAATGGTTGTTGCCATTAGATGGCATTTGTGAAGGGAAGAACTACACAAGTGATCCACACTTGCATCAATTTTACTGGTTCTCTGATCTAAATAACTAAGCTTTGTCTCTATTCTAATCTCTTACTAAGAGATTTCCCTCTTATGTAACTCATCAAAAAAGTTTGCATCAGACCAAGGGCCATGTTTTCTATGAGCTTTGTCTCTACCTGGTACCCGGCACTGTTAAACTCTCCTGACCTTATTCAGCTACCTATAAACCTCCTCTTGCTGAATCCAACTTGCCTTCTCCTTTCCTCAGTTGAACTAAGTCTCCCTTCCTTAGAATTCTGTTCTCTTGCTAATCCCAGCTCTCCTAAAGTATAATTTCTTTTCTTTAGCTGTCTGCTTTCCGCGTGAGCCTAAATACAAGGTTTGTGTTTGATCTTTCTCAAAAGTAGGTCTTTTACTTTCTATGAGAGATGATAAGAGTCAGTCCTAGTTCACCCAAAACCAACTCCCAAACAGCATCATTAGCATAATTATACACAAAAGACATAAGCAGTTACATAAAAGATAGCTCATATTCAGGCAACTACAATAAAACATTTGATCATAAATATAATAACTGGGCTCCAAAAAAGATAGAGAAACATTCACAAATAGTCTCTTCTTAATTGACTAAACAATCTCTTGAGACAGATTCACAGTAAACATCATTAAGATCATTTTACAAGTAGGGAAACAGAGGCACAGAACAATTTATTCACTTATTCCACTTCCTGTAGTTTGTCACAGAGAAAGCCACAAAATTCTTATGTTGAAACTCTCCTTCTGGGATGTGGGGAAATTGGGGCACTAATGCACTGTTGGTAAAGTTGTGAAGTGATCCAACCATTCTGAAGAGCAATTTGGAACAAAGTCTGGGGTTATCAAATTATGCAACGCTTTGATCCAGCAAGATCTCTCCTAGTTCTGAATCCTAAAGAGATCCCTCCAAAAGGGAAAAGAATCTAGGTGTACAAAAAAATAGCAGCTCTTTTTGTGGTGGCAAAGAATTGAAAATGAAGGGAATATTCATCAATTGAGGAAATGTCTGAATAAGTTGTGGTATATAATTATCATGGAATGCTATTGTGCTATAAGAAATGATAAGCACCCCCAACCAAAAATTAAACTCGAAATACAAAAATTAAAAGGAGAAATCAATAAAATTGAAAGTAAAAAAACTATTGAATTAATAAATAAAACCAAGAGTTGGTTTTATGAAAAAGCCAATAAAATAGATAAACCTTTGGTAAATTTGATCAAAAAAAAGAAAGAGGAAAATCAAATTGATAGTCTTACAAATGAAAAGGGGGATCTTTCCACCAATGAAGAGGAAATTAGAGAAATAATAAGGAGTTACTTTGCCCAACTTTATGCCAATAAATTTGATAACTTAAGTGAAATGGATGACTTCCTCCAAAAATATAGGCTCCCTAGATTAACAGAGGAGGAGATAAATTGCTTAAATAGTCCCATTTCAGAAAAAGAAATAGAACAAGCTATTAATCAACTCCCCAGGAAAAAATCCCCAGGGCCAGATGGATTCACATGTGAATTCTACCAAACATTTAAAGAACAATTAGCCCCAATGTTATATAAATTATTTGAAAAAATAGGGGATGAAGGAGTCCTACCAAATTCCTTTTATGACACAGACATGGTACTGATACCTAAACCTGGTAGATCGAAAACTGAGAAAGAAAATTATAGACCAATCTCCTTAATGAATATTGATGCTAAAATCTTAAATAAGATATTAGCAAAAAGACTTCAGAAAATCATCTCCAAGATAATACACTATGATCAAGTAGGATTTATTCCAGGAATGCAGGGCTGGTTTAATATTAGGAAAACTATTAATATAATTGACCATATTAATAATCAAATTAATAAGAACCATATGATCATCTCAATAGATGCAGAAAAAGCATTTGACAAAATCCAACATCCATTCCTACTAAAAACTCTTGAGAGTATAGGAATAAATGGATTATTCCTTAGAATAATCAGGAGTATATATTTAAGACCGTCAGTAAGCATAATATGCAATAGAAATAAACTGCAACCTTTCCCAGTAAGATCAGGAGTGAAACAAGGTTGCCCACTATCACCATTACTATTCAATATAGTACTAGAAACGCTAGCCTCGGCAATAAGAGCCGAGAAAGAGATTCAAGGAATTAGAGTAGGAAATGAGGAAATTAAACTATCACTTTTTGCAGATGACATGATGGTATACTTAGAGAACCCCAAAGACTCTGCTAAAAAGCTACTAGAAATAATTCAAAATTTCAGCAAAGTGGCAGGATACAAAATAAATCCACATAAATCCTCGGCATTTTTATATATCACTAACAAAATGCAACAGCAAGAGATACAAAGAGAAATTCCATTCCAAACAAATGTTGAGAGTATAAAATATTTGGGAATCCATCTACCAAAGAAAAGTCAGGAATTATATGATAAAAATTACAAAACACTTGCCACAAAAATAAAATCAGATTTAAATAATTGGAAAGACATTCAGTGCTCTTGGATAGGCCGAGCGAATATAATAAAGATGACAATACTCCCCAAACTAATCTATTTATTTAGTGCTATACCAATCAGACTCCCAAGAAACTATTTTAATGACCTAGAAAAAATAACAACAAAATTCATATGGAAGAATAAAAGGTCAAGAATTGCAAGGGAACTAATGAAAAAAAACTCAGAGGAAGGTGGTCTAAGTGTACCTGATCTAAAGCTATATTATATAGCAGCAGTCACCAAAACCATTTGGTATTGGCTAAGAAATAGACCGGTAGATCAGTGGAACAGATTAGATACAAAGGACAAAAAAGGGTACATCTATAGCAATCTAATCTTTGACAAACCCAAAGATTCCAACATTAGGGATAAAAATTCATTATTCGGAAAAAACTGTTGGGAAAACTGGAAATTAGTATGGCAGAAATTAGATATGGATCCACACTTAACACCATATACCAAGATAAGATCAAAATGGGTCCATGATTTAGGCATAAAGAGGGAGATAATAAATAGATTAGAGGAACAGAGGATAGTCTACCTCTCAGACTTGTGGAGGAGGAAGGAATTTATGACCAGAGGAGAACTAGAGATCATTATTGATCACAAAATAGAAGATTTTGATTACATCAAACTAAAAAGTTTCTGTACAAATAATACTAATGCAAACAAGATTAGAAGGGAAGTAACAAATTGGGAAAATATTTTTAAAAACAAAGGTTCTGACAAAGGTCTCATTTCCAAAATATATAGAGAACTGACCATAATTTATAAGAAACCGAACCATTCTCCAATTGATAAATGGTCAAAGGATATGAACAGACAATTCTCAGAGGAAGAAATTGAAACTATATCCACTCACATGAAAGAGTGTTCCAAATCACTACTGATCAGAGAAATGCAAATTAAGACCACTCTGAGATACCACTACACACCTGTCAGATTGGCTAAGATGACAGGAACAAATAATGACAAATGTTGGAGGGGATGTGGGGAAATTGGGACACTAATACATTGCTGGTGGAGTTGTGAAAGAATCCAGCCATTCTGGAGAGCAATCTGGAATTATGCCCAAAAAGTTATCAAACTGTGCATACCCTTTGACCCAGCAGCGCTACTACTGGGATTATATCCCAAAGAAATACTAAAGAGCGGAAAGAGACATATATGTGCCAAAATGTTTGTGGCAGCTCTTTTTGTTGTAGCTAGAAACTGGAAGATGAATGGATGTCCATCAGTTGGAGAATGGTTGGGTAAATTGTGGTATATGAAAGTTATGGAATATTATTGCTCGGTAAGAAATGACCAGCAGGAGGAATATAGAGAGGCCTGGAGAGACTTAAATCAACTGATGCTGAGTGAAATGAGCAGAACCAGAAGATCACTGTACACTTCAACAACAATACTGTATGAGGATGTATTCTGATGGAAGTGGAAATCTTCAACATAAAGAAGATCCAACTCACTTCCAGTTGATCAATGATGGACAGAGGTAGATACACCCAGAGAAGAAACACTGGGAGGGGAATGTAAATTGTTAGCACTAATATCTGTCTGCCCAGGTTGCATGTACCTTCGGATTCTAATGTTTATTGTGCAACAAGAAAATGATATTCACACACATGTATTGTACTTAGACTATATTGTAACACATGTAAAATGTATGGTATTGCCTGTCGTCGGGGGGAGGGAATAAAGGGAGGGGGGGTAATTTGGAAAAATGAATAAAAAAAAAAAAAAAAAGAAATGATAAGCAAGAATGCTTTCAGAAAAATCTGGAAAGATTTACATAAACTGATGCAAAGTAAAGTAAGCAGAATCAGAACCTTGTATATAGTATTAGCAATATTGCATAATGTTCAACTGTGAATAACTAAATTATTTCCAACAACTATCTAAGTGTCACAGTGGCTAGAGCATTCAGCTTAAACTCAGGAAGACTCATCTTCATGAGTTCAAATTCAACCTCAGATACTTGTAACCTGTGTGAATCCTGGCTAAGTCATTTAAGCCTTTTTATTCAATTACCCTTTTGTAAAATGAGCTACAAAAAGAAATGGCAGACCATTCCAGTAAAACCCCAAAATGGGCTCCCAAAGAATCAGGCACAACTAAAATAACCACAATAAAAACTCTCAGTACAAAGATCTAAGACAATTCTGAAGGATCTATGATAAAAAAAAATGCTTTCTATCTCCAAAGAAAGAACTGGTGGAATTTGAATACAGATCAAATCATACTTTTAAATCTTTTTTCTATTGTCTTTTTTCTTTTAAATCATATCTAATATGGAAGCATATTTTGCATGATTGAACACATATAAACTTGTTCAAATTGTTTGTCTTTGCAATGAAGAAGAGAAGAGAGTGTGAGAGAGAATTTGGAACTTAAAATTGTAAAAAAAAAATGTTAAAAATTGTTTTTACATGTAATTGAGAAAAAACTAAAATATTCAAATTAAACACCTCCCCTCCTGTACCTTGTCCATTAGACTATAAAGGGTCCCTCAAAGGAATTTGGGGAGTTCTTAGTGAACTAGGCATATTAAAGCTTTAATATTGGTTTCTGAAAATTTCTCCAGTTTCATTATTAATTTTTCTATCAGAGCTAATTTTAGTGTCTCTCTCTCTCTTCCATGTTTCTTCAAAAGTTCATTGCCAAATTTGCTTTTTACAAATTGAGTATTCTCCATCATCTCCAAAAAATAAGTGCTTGTAATTTGGGGTTCTGCAAGTCCTTAAAACCCTAGAATTCATGCCATTTCAAAGGGTGGATTTATATAGTTTCCAAGCCCTTTCATCATGCCTATTTGATATCAGCAGATTATAGGGCATCTTACTTACTCCTTAATTGGCCACACCATTTCATCTGTTGTGATGATTGCTTCTTTGGCTCTCAGCTGGCAAATACTATTCTTAAAATGGGAAAGTTGGATTCTAATTCAAACTCCTTGAAACCCAGTAGAGTGTATTGCACCAGATCTGCTTGAGCTACATTGATGCTTCCTGTATTCATATTATTCATAATTCTATAAAGAATTATGCCGCTGGTGGGAAGAACTGAGGTCTCCTGCATGGACATAAACAATTGCCTTTAATGGATGGCATGTTACCATCAATTGTATTTCAGATCTTGTAGTGGCTAAGAAAATAATTTGGTGCAGGTACCTTGGAGACAACAGTGGCAATTTCCATTGGGGTACCCCATAATAAGCTTTGTGTTAAGATTATTTTCTTGATTTAATAGTCACGAGATGCTGGGAAAGTGGGCTTTTCCTCACTGCTGACATTAGTGTAACATAGTATATCACTACACTATGTATGTCATATACCACTGACCACAAATAGCAGAAAAATTCATCCCAACTTGCTTTATGGCAACTACTCTTCACTTACTCTTGTCTGTGTACAGTAACTATCACTGTTGGAGACCTAGACAACTTAGGAAAGGAACAAATATGTCTTACTGGAACTTGGAGGCTGTAATTTCCCATTCTACTTTAGAATTCATAGAACTAAGATAAATTCAACTCTAAAATAAACTGTTACCTTGAAGGATCCAATGATTAGCCACCTAATTTCTTTTGACTACTGAAGAGGGTGGATATGCAGTGATTCCAAGGATTCTGTAGCTCTGATACCACAAAGAAATTATTTTTTTCCTCTTCATTCAAGCTCTCTTAGTATAAATATAGGGTTTTCCTTTTAGAATCTCAGAAAGAATTTTGTAAAATTATAATAGGCAGGCATTTATTTAGTACCCTAAATTGTGCAAAGCATATGACATAGCAGATTAGACACAGTCAGGAAAATATAGGTTCAAATCACATTGTAGATAATCATTAACTGTGGGAACCTAATCAAGTCACTTAAACTTACTGATTATCTGTAAAATAGAGTTATAATTATATCACCTATCTCAGGGTTGTTGTAGGGATCGGATGGAATAATGAATCCAAAGCTGGTTTCAGACATTAAAAATAGTTAGGTAAATAGATAATGTACTATTGTTATTGTTATTCCATCATTTCATCTTATATTTATAATAATCCTATAACATATATGCTTCAGATATTATCCCCACTTTACAAAAGGGAAAACTAAGGCTCTTGGAGATTAAATGACATAACTAGTAGTGTTAGAAACTCATTCCAATCCTGGCTTCTGAAATAGGGCATTAGACCAGACTGGAGAGTAAACATTCTGGTAAAGTAGCAAGATGGTTGCTAAGCAAGTGATTGCAGTCTTATTCTACAGTCCCTTACTGTTTAAAGAATATTTGCCATTTGCAATCATGGAGGTGTTTTCTACATAAACCCTAGATTCTCCTGGGCTATAGAAATGATCAGATGTTATAATTGCTAATTAACAAAGCCCTTTATCAGAGGTAGAATTCTCAGCAATATTCTCTTATTTTAATTGAATGAAAGATTCAAGATTATTACTTCTACAATTACTCAATCTGGGAAGCTTCCTCTAATAATTTTGACGTATTATTTACAGAGCCAATAAAGGAAAATAGTGCACACGAGAATGTTTCATTTTGAGCACAAATTAGAAATAACTTTTGCCATAAAAGACGTATTTCTGTAATATGGAAAGACTAGTATTCAGGCTCCTTGTTTTCTTTAGCTATTTTGGTAGCTTGGAAATGAGAAGAAATGAGCTGCAATGTAATAAGCATATCTAAAAGGGAGACAATGAGACAGTGTGATAGATGGAGCCCTGATCTGGATTTACTAAGACTTGAATTCAAATTCAACCTCTGACACGTACTGTTTGACCTTGGGCAAGTCACTTTAAAAAAAAACTGCCTCAGTTTTCTCATCTGTAAAATCAGCTGAAGAAGAAAATGGCAAACCTGTTCAGTATCTTTCCCAAGAAAACCTCAAATGGGGTCACTAAGAATTGCACAGAACTAAAATGACTGATTGACAATATCCAAGATTATAATGCAAATCAAATAAGATAATGATTATAAAGCACTTAGCACAATATCTGGAATATAATAAGTTCTACATAAATATTGGTTACCAAAATTTTATCTGTTTTTAATTTATAGAGTAAAACAAGCATTTCCATAACATGATATAAAAAAATTGCACGTGAAATTGCAACTTGCTAGCCTTTTAAATATATAATAAAGTTATCATCATCATTATTATTATTATTATTATTAAGGAACAGTGGGACAATCAATTCATATGATGTGTCCATTTTCTGTTGGGAATAGAACATCCCACTAAAATGAGCATGACAAGTATGGCAGAAATCCTAGGATAGTTTGAGTTTCCTCTCAAAAAGCTGCTATCATATCAGTGAATCTCTGTCCTTGTGGATGATTTGAAAATTTTGCATAAGACTGCCTTTACATAGACACAGGAGAAGGTTAAGTTTATTCTGAAAATTAAATATTTTCATTAGATATTCAAGGATCTTTGTAGTAAGTACAGTGTTTATGTGTGTGTACATGTATGTACATGTATATATAATGTTGGTATGTAAAAGTTATGTATAACTGTTGAAATTGCTTAGACTGCAATCTCTAAAACAAGCCAACAAATATTGAGCATTGTTTTGTACTTCCTACCCTTGAGACTCTTATAAAAATTATAGATCCTTAGGGTTCCTGATTGCATAATTATGTATTAAGACTAAATAGAAGCAGGTCTAATTTCTTCAGGGCCTTCCCTTTCAGAATTTAATTCACTTACTAAACCTGACCTATTTAGAGAATGGTTGTCTACCCTGGACAGTGGGTAAAGATGGTGGAAAGTATCGATTTTAGTTGTTCTGTCATTTTTTTTAGAATGATTGAGTTTGGTGTGCAATCAACCAACCAATGAACACTGATTAAGCACTTACTATCTGTGATGCAATGTGTAAAGTTCTAGGGATACAAAGAAAGGCTAAAAATACTCTTTTCCTTCAAGGAACTCACATTCTAATATGAGCATGAGACTGATTGTGCATGTGTTCATCAACACTTTGATATATCTGGGATTATCCATGCCTAGGGTGGGATATTCTTGGGAAAATATGGAAAAAAAAAAAACCTTCACTACTGAAAAGGGAAAACTTAAAAAAAAAGAAAAGAAAAGAAAAACCTATATCAGAAACACAAGATCAGTTTACTTTTAAGAAAAAATGTTTTCCTTCCATTTTATTGATTTTCAATAGCATACAACCTACACCATGTAAAGCAATAATACTGAAAGAGATACAGTCATTGAAAAACAATTACAGATCAAATACTCAGTTTTCTAAATCATATAGCAGAACCAACCTACCCGCTAGGGCAGGAAATACAAATCATACAATCTGCTGGGGTAGAAAACAGAAGTTAAGAAATAACTGTTGCTGTCGCAGAATTAAATTCTGTAGACTTCATTTGAGAAACATGATCATACTGTACTTAATGTCCAGACACTAACGTACCAGCAGCACCCATTCTACCTTCGCTCTTCCTGACAAGATGGCATGAGAACACAGAGTTTGATGCAAAAAAGAGGCCTTATTTACATGACTTCTGGTTGGAATTGAGATTTCATAAAGGAAATCTTGATGTCTTATTCAGTGAATTTGCCACTGAGATGGATTCCAGAGAAAGCAAACTACTCTTCTTAAACGACAGAAGTAAACATCACCTACCCCACCCATCACGGTTTTGTCAGTGCTGAAGACCTTCAACCATAACACTCCTAAACCTCCAGAGTCCTCCTGATCTGTGTCTGTCCACTGAGCTCAAATGGCTGTAGAGGACAAAATGAGGCTGGTGACTTTGCACAGCCCTCCTTAACTTCCATCCAATTCATTTGCAAGCCAAGACATCACCTTTGGTCCTTTTCAAGGAAGAAAAACCAACAACAACAAATCTATCAAGTGATAACTTTTTAGACTTCTGAAAATCACCTTTCATAGACTTAAAAAGGTCCATCAGCTTCAATTCCAGCATCAGGGATTTCTCATCTCCATTTAGCTGTGTCTTCTGCATTCTCAAGAGACTTATACAAAAGCCTATTAAATGGTGGTTTTTACTCTCTTTCAGTTGTGTCTAACTCTTTGTGATGCCATTTGGAATTTTCTTGGCAAAGATACTGGGATGGTTTGCTATTTCCTTCTCCAGCTTTTACAGATAGGGAAACTGAGGAAAACAGGATTTGGCAACTTGCAGTCAGTAAATGTCTAAGTTCAGATTTTAACTCAGGTCTCTCTGAGTCCCTGCCCAGTGTTCTATCCATTATACCATTTAACTAAACAATCAAAGCTAGGAGTTCAAGCTAATCCTTTGCCTTTTCCCTTGTATTGTTGGATAAAGATCCACCACTCTGCGTTCTAGCAAAGTATAGCATGGGAATCCCAAGAAAATCCCCAAAGTCACCAAACATGTCATTGTTTTGAAACCTTTGTCATCATCACAATAAACGAGTTAATCAATCCCTATTACAAATATTATCAAATTACTAAATTGATCCCTATTGCAAATCAGGATTGCCTTCATTAGACAATGAGAGCCATCTAAAATAATTGACCAAAAACAAGACTCAGCTTATATACACGTACTTAGCAGAAGAGACAGAAAATAGAGAGCAGACATCAAAGTGAGTACACAATGAAGCCATACTGAATTCAACTAATTGAAAATCTGACCAAAGACAAAGATCCAAATTCATCTAACTTACAGTAAATCCCCATCATCCACATCCTTTTTTAGGATTATGAGGTTTGCAAAGCATTTAAATGTTAAATTATTTGATTGTCCCAACATATCTATGAGGTAGATGCTATTACTATCCCCATTTTATAGATGAGAAAACTGAGACCCAGAGAGGTCATGTTATTTGCTCAGAGTCACACAGGATTTGTCCTCAGGACTTCCTGACTTGAGGCTCAGTTCTCTAACCACTGCATTACTCATCTGCCTCCGACGAGAATCACAGAATCTTGACGTTGAAAAGGATCCTAGCAGGCACCTAATAACCCAAGCTGTACCCAAACAGGATCAACACCCTTAACAAATGATCATCTGGTCTCCACTTGAGCTGGAAGGTATGCAGAGGCCATGGAGCTCATATACAAGAACATCTAAATTTAAATCATGCAAATTTAATGCATTTAATGCATCGTCAGATGCATTTTGCTGTGTGATTCTTACAAGCCACCTCTCAGCCTCAGTTTTCTCATCTGTAAAATAGAAACTATGAGTGGATATGGCCTCAGTCAAACTGAGACCTGTTGAAGACTTTAGCTTAAAAAGACCAAAGTCTCTCCCTATATCCAAGACCATCTTCATTTAGATCTGGCCACTGGACCCAGATGGGAAAGTAAGTCAGGTGACTTTGCGCAGTCCTCCCTCACTTAAATCCAACTCACTTGCATGTCCTAGCATCACCTCCCTGGTGTCCCGGAAGGACAAAGAACAACAGTATAAATGTTGGCTATTACTATTTACACTGAGAGGGTAGGTGACTTTCCCAAAATCACACAGGCGGTAAGTTATGTGGCCCAGATTCCAAGCCAGATTCTGAGGATCCTAATCCATCGCTTTCTTCACTCAACCACACAGCTTCCCTTCAGTCTGATTTTTTAAAAATTCATAGTACCCTCTATCTATTACTCATTACTAAAGTGTTGTTGAGTTGAATTCTAAAGGTCACAAGAAAAAAGGCAGAATGAGTTCCTGGGTGTAGGAACAGATTTCAGAGTTGATTTTATTAAGAGAATGGACCAACCAATGACAGTTTTGCTCAGAAAATGGCCCTAGCTCTTCATCAGAAGGCAGTCTCCTTGGCGTGGCTTCCAGCTGTTCTGCGACCCTGGAGATAGGGCTCTCCCTGGGCCCTCCAGGCCCCCTTCCTGAGGCCACCCTGATTGCAGTCACCCCCACAAAGAGCAGCTGCTTGGGTGTGCATCCAGCTGTCATCCGTCCCCATCTGCGTGCAGCCAGCTCATCTCCAGCATCTGTAGATGGGCAGCCCTCCAGGAGGCTGGTTATCCCTCCACATGTCTCCACTCCCAGGGTTGGAGTCTGTGTCTCCATGGTTATCACGAACCCGGAGGAGAATGTGGATTTCAAAGTTCTCCCGGTCCTTCCTTTTAAAACAAATGAGTAATGAAAGGGCAGGTGTGTTCAGAGCCCTCTATGATTAGCTGTAATTCTTGGCAGGGCGCAACACGCTTATTCCTCTGAATTAGCGCAGGGCACCAGGAATTTACCACGGAGCTAATTGCGATCAGATGAAAACAAGCAGCCTCAGTATGTGGGCATGAGGCAAGACAAAACAGATGCCAGAGCTTTTCAAAGCAGTGCCCTCCGCCATGTGCAGCTCAGGGTGACTGAGGACCGGTTTGTGTAAATGTCAGTCTCCTGTGGGTAGCGTTCTGGGGGAGCCCGAGGGCTCTTCCCTGATTCTAGCTGGGTATCTGGGCAACCACACATCCTTGCCTCCTTTGCTACCACACACACTTCCTATGTATTTGGAGGACTGTTCTTTCAAAAGCTTAGATAAAGCAAAGCATTAAAATAATGTGCCCAGTTCTAAAGCATCTGAATTGCTTTAGCTCCATTTTCTGTATGTACAAGGCCATAAAGGAGCGGTTTTTGCCTAAATAAATGCAATAATAGTTTTTACTCTTTCTGTATATCTCTGAAATTCTAGCATTGAAAAAACCAGCTATCTTTCTATTTGATGCATTGTGGCTAAAATTTCCCATTTTTGATAATATTAGTTATTCAAGGATAGCTTTATCCTAATGGGTTATTTTTTTCCCAAAAATCTCTGACCTCTAAAAATGCCATAATGTGAATTTATATTGATGAGACTGACTTTCTTGTAACAATATTAAACATTTTAATTTTTATCTATATCTACACCCAGAGATTATAATAAAGGCATTTCTATAGACTTAAAAAAATAAAAAATAAAGTTCCTTCTTGTTCTTAATCATGTTTCCTTCAATAAAAATACATTCTGGAAAAGACAAATGAAATTTTTAAAAAAATGTAGTCCTAAATCAAATCTCGTTTTATTACATTGGTGGTTTTATTTAAGTCCCCATCGGGGGAGGAGGGGGAATGACTATGACTGTGTTCTTTTGTAATGCCGTAGTTATATAAATAGGCTGGGGTCCTGTGGCTGTGACCATGACCTTCTGAGTGCCTTAGGGTTGGGACTCACCACTACCCCCAGGCTAGATCCAGCCTATGAAAATGCTGTGTTCTGGGGCACTAACGGGCAGATGGAATGTTTAGACAGGAAGATTCTATGACAGTTGGTTAGAATTGAAGGGTAGCTTTTAACAGGGAGGTGGCTCTGGTTCAGGGTTGCCAAATATTCTGTATCTACAGGATTGTGTCACATATACAACGATATTCCACATTTCAGTTGTATTTTTCCAATTCCAAACTTCAAGATGCAAAATGCTTACATAGATGAGTCTGGTTGGACACCATCTTTGATTACTGTTAACATACAATCCTTTTCAGTCCAAATATGTCCCTTATACTCCAGTCTAAACTATTATGTCCCTGTTAAGGATACTCCCTTACACATTTCTTGTCTAGATTAGATAGCCCACGGGAGACAATTCAGAGATGACCAAGCACCAGGCAGTATCTTGAGTGTTTACAAACCTATTCCAGCTTAGTCCTCACTTTTAGGTCTCTAGAGCTTAGGCAAAATGTTGGCTTCAATGAAAAATTCATTTAGAGTAACAAAGAAAAAATAATTTTATCAACAGTGCTCAAGAGGCAAAAATATCACTTGTAAAAATTATTTGCATGATATAGAGACTTATGGGCCTTTTTTTTTCATTCTCTCTTTCTTCTCTCTCACGTCATTCCCAAAATGCAATAGGCTGTTTGGCCAGCTAGCTCCCTCCACCCCCACCGCCTTACTTCTAATTATATATTCTCTTCCACTGGACTCCTACTCGGATGCCTCATTGTAACATGAAGTGGATCCTAGATTCTGTAAGGATACAATAGTAAGTTCTGGCAGCTGGAAAGGCTTTGAGTAAGGGCCTAGTCTTTTGCCTAGCGACCAGTCTAAGTTTGATGAGTTTCAACCCCTTAATGACCACTGGGTGATGAACTTGGAGGAGGGCGGACATAGTTAATTCATGAAATTTGGCTGTTTTCTAAATTAGAAGAGTTATCCACACCAATGATATCATGGCTCCTTGAAATAAAGGAGAATTTCGGAATGCCCAAATGCTTCTATGAGTTCGTCCATACCAGGTTTCCAGAAAAGGGACCATTGTCTCAGTCACCATAACTATATGGAAGTTATTAATTCTCAAAACAGTGGTTGTATGCATGTACGTGAAGATTACAAAGATAAATGTGCTATCAGCTTTGTGGACAATCTGTTTTCTGAATTGTCCATTCTGTTCTCTAAGTGGCAAAATAGCCAGAAAAAAACTTCCCTGCCCAGAGCTGAAAGCCAGGCTCTGTTTGTCTTCAGTAGTTTGAAGTAGTCCTGGTTTTATACTCGGGAAGGCGGGGGAAGCTGAAGCCTTTTTTCTGTCCACTGATCTAGGGTAAGAAGACCTCAGGACCCGTTTATCTACTCCAGTCATGAGTTAAGCATAAACACATAGAATAATTATTTTGGCATTGGGTCCCAAACTCATGGATTCATAGATCTCTCTCGCTATGTCTATTGATTTCCCTTCTACCTCCACCCCTATGGAAGAAAGGGCCCAATCTGTCCATGCTGTATCACTAAATCCATCGTCCTTGTATCAAACAGGATGAAACATACAGCATCCATCCCCATCAGCCTATCTGCTGCAAGTTATCCCAAAAATATTTTTAGTGAATAATGAAGATCTACTTCTTTTTAATTAAAAAGTCTTTTTAACTGCCTGTACCAAAAAAAAAACATAAAATAAAAAAATAAAGAAAAAGAAAACAATAAAGGAACTTATTTCCCACATCTAACATGTTAACTATATGAATAGATACATCCTTCATGACAAGATAGAAAAGTAATTATTGTTGAATTCCAGTTGTTGCTGTTGTTGTTCTTGAGTCATTTTTTTCAGTTGTGTTCAACTCTTCATGACTCTACTCAGGGTTTTCTTGACAAAGATACTGGAGTGGTTGGGTAAATCCTCCTCCAGCTCATTTTAGATGCAAAAACTGGGGCAAAAAGGGTAAGTGATTTGACAAGGATTACCAATTCTCAGAAAGATGACTCTTGCTGGATCCAGGTCCAGCATTCTATGTAGTGTACCATCTACCTATCCTATGAATCCCAGATAAAAATCAAGATGGAAGGTGAGGGGCAGGAGTATTGATTTTGGAAAGTCATTAAGTTTCACCTGATGCCTTGTACCTAGCAGTCAATGCCCTCTGGAAACCAATTCACCCTCCCTGTCTTTCAAAAAGAAAAGCATTATGAGATAGCAATGGGCTTTCATGAGCATCTGTATAGGACTTGCCAAGCCAAGTCCATTGGAATAGATGAGGAAGTCTCTTAGCAGGAGAGAATGTATCCTCCAACTTACTGAATACTACTCACACTTAATGGGAAAACTTGATTTATTTCTTTTCTATAATAAGAACATACATTGTAGGAAAGAGAATACCATTAGAGAAGGAACCTTTCTGCAGTACTGAATGCCAGGATTGGGGGATTATATTCTATACACTTGGTAATATGAAGCCATGGTAGGCCTTTGAGGAGAGGAATTCATTAGGTAAGAGAAGTGCGGAGGATGTATTATGGAAATTATAGATGGAAGATGAGGAAAATAGTCTATCTGCTGCTAAAGCTATCCCAAAAATATTTTCAGTGAATAATGAAGAGCTCCATATTATATTATATCACAATATAATATAGAAGATTATATTATAAGACTAAAAGTAAGAAAAATTGGTGTGGCAGGGAGGAGTCTAAACTAAGATGGCTGCCCTGGGAATAGAAAGGAATGGGTGAATGGGAGAAAGATGACAGAGACAGGAATGCTAACATTTTAAGATTTCAAAGTGCTTTCCATAGCTCATTTGACCTACAGAACCCTATAAAGTAAGTGCTATACCCTTATCCCATTTTACAGATGAGAAAGTAGGATTTGAAATGAGATCCTCCTTATTCCAAGTCTGGCACTTGATTTGCTATGGCTGTTTAAGTTTTACGTATTAACGGGATATCCAAATGGATACGAATAATCACTTGAATTTCTAGAGAGGGGGTATTTATATTTTATTAATTATATTATTTGTATTATATATTATATATATTAATAGCTAATATTTGTATAGCACCTCTGTATAGCATGCTTTGCAGATATTATCCCATTTGCTCCTCATAACAACCCTAAAATGTATGTGCTTTTATCTCCATTTCACAAATAATAAAACAAAACAAACAGCTTTTTAGTGATTTGCCAGGGTCACAAAGCTGGTAAGTGTCTGAGAGCAGATTTGAATCTTAGCTCCAAGCCCAGCATTTTATCAACTGTGCTAGCTCGCTTTCCTGATGGAGATAAAGATTTGGGAGTCATTTGGATGGAGGTCGAAACAAAAGAAGTCAATAATATTTCTCATAAAAATCATGTAAAGAGGGAAGAGAAGATTGTGTAGAAGAAGTCCATGGATAGGTCCATCCTTGAGGAGGAACACCAGGAAAACAGGCAGTGGAAAGAGCAATCACAGAAGTATAAGAGTCATGGAAATATAATGTCATGGAAAACAAAGGAGAAGAAGCTACAAAGAATAAGACAGTTCCCAATGTAGAGTACCACACACACAAGGATCCAACAAAAGGACGCTGGGTTTAGTGATAGATAAGGATGGCATCGGGATGAAGGTGTTTCATTGTAAGTGGTAGAGACAGAGAGCAGACTTCAAAACAATGAAGAGTGAGTTGTTGGTGAGAAAGTGAAAATTAGGAATACAGACTCCTTTTTCCAGGACTGAGAAAGTGAAAATTAGGAATACAGACTCCTTTTTCCAGGACTTTTTGTGATGAAAAGGAAGAGAATGAAAGGAAGAGAAGAATAATAGAAAAATAGAAAAAAAGTATTTTTGTTGATTAAAAAAAACAAAAAACAAAAAAACAGTGGAGGTTAAGCATATTTGTAGCCTAGAATGAATGATTGAAGATCCATGGATCCATGTTGTTCCACTTTCCAAGTCCTCAGTTTCCCCATCTGTAAAAATGAAAATATTAAATTAGATTCTCTTCAAGGTCCCTTTAATCATTCTTTGACCTTTGAATGGATAGCCGTGAACCATGATATTTATTAAACAGCAACAATTAAATATCTCCATCTTACCTTCAATGATTTCATGACTAAGCAATATAGGTAATATTTTTCCTATGCATTCTGTTTTTTAAAGCACCTCCCAAAGGTCAGCCTCAACATTGGGTCATTAATATCATTAGTCTACATTAACATAGAGCATAATACATGCAGTCTCTTGGAATTATTACTGATTCCTTGCAGTTAAGCCTTGGAAAGTAGATTGGTGACAGATGTTATTATGTCTGCCTTACAGATGGAGAAGTTAAAGCATACAAAAGTCAAGTGCTTAAATTGACTCAAGGAATCCATGACCAAATCAGGATTAGAATTAATCTCACTCCTAGCCCAATGTCCATGAAACTGTTACTTCATGTGGTCTTTGAAACAAAAAATGTAAAATCATAAAACTTTCCAAAGCAAGGGGTGGATCGATTGTTTGGAGGGTGTTACGTTTTCTTTAAAAATTGTTTTTTTCTCTATTCTTTATCAATCCCCAAAATATACTTCCCAATTTTATTACAATTTACCACTCAATAAGTCCATCTTTGTGACCACTAGGTGGTGCTAGGAAATGTCCCACTGCCTCTAAAGGTTAAAAGTGAGATGGCCTGTCCTCCTAGGGTTCTAGCTGGTCCCAAGGAGGCCAAGGTTTTGATGTCTCCTACACAAACAACAGAACAGCACACAAGCCAAAGCTTCTGCCAGTGAGTCAGAAGTATCATGTTTCTCTGAAGAATAAAGCTATATTATAATTTATCATCACAAAATAAAAAGTAGTCATGTACTTAATTCTAATGGCCCGTCCACATTGAATTCTATCCTGCTCCATTTTTACTTTGATTTTTCAATGAAATTAAGACCCATATCAAAATACAAAATTTTAAAAATTAGGAGATTATAGTAGACAGCAAACTCCTTGAGGGCAGGAACTGTTCTTGGCTTTGTCTATATATCTACAACTCAAGGACAGTACCTTGTACTTAAGAAGCACCAATAAATGTTTATAGAATGGAATAGGATGGAATCCAGTGAAATGGAATAGAATATTTTAGATAGTCGTCCTCTCATGTTAAACAATAACTTTATAGACAAGATAACAATCTGACTTTAAGTGATTCTTGCTAAGGTATTCAATTTAATTCAACTATATATTAAATGTTTACAAGATAGGATAAGTTCCCATGATACAAAGACCAAAAAAGGAACCTGTCTTCAAGGAGCTTCAACTCTCCATTAAATCATAACTTGAGCTAAAACTGAAGAATGCCACAGGAAGCAGCACTTAAACTTCCCTTAAATTGGGCATAGTTTTAAAAAAGGGTTGAGTCTTTATTTGTTTTAGAAAAAGTTGGGCCATCCTGTTATTACTTTGTCCTTAACACCTCAGATTTCTTGCAACTATTTGTCTTTTATTTTATCATAGAATTTTGTTTTGGAGACACTGAGATGCTATACTTGCCCCTACTGAAGAAGACTTTGAGTTCTATCTTTGCTTGTGATGCTTTTCAGCACGGTAAGTACATTTTTTTCTTATTTGTCTCTGCAAGGCTTATTTCTGTAATAATCTCTAATTTTATCAAGGAATGTAAAAATGATCAAAATCTAAACTCAATCTTAATAGAACAGGAGAGGGAAGTATGAGTCAAAGTCATAATCATAGCAAAAGCAACCAGGATGCTTCAGGAGCTGTGAATGAGCAGGCAAAGTACCACCCTGTGATATTCCTTGGCCATTTCAGTTTTGTGCCCAGCCCCTCAAGGAGACATAGGGATCATTGAAGGGAGTTCTTAATTGAAGATTCTTAATTGAAGATTAAACTCTTGACTTTGAAATACAAGAAGGATACCTTAGTACTCCTGTGGAGACTCCCTGACAGGATTATTCTAATTGCCCAGTAGGGATTACTGTTGTTCTTCCTCCTCTGTTTTTCTAGATATTATTTTCTGACTTCAAATAAAGGGAATTGGAGCCTTAAGAACATATATTCACTAGTGTGTGTTGTAGGTTAGATATAAAATTCTCCTACAAAATAATGGGAGAGACATCACATGTGATCAGCCAGGTATAATACTAACAAGTACCCTTTAAAGAGTCAACCACTCTCCCATAAAGAGCATCCCCAAACAACACCCACTGCTGGTCTGGGTTGGATATTGAGTTTATTTGATTTTGTGTTGATTTATTTGTCTGCTAGGTTTCTAGAACAGTGTGCCTCAGCTTTAATATTTCAAGGACTCATTCCAATATTTCTAGGTTCACAGTCTTGCAGTTATTATTTAGCATTTAAGTAAATAGAAATATGCTTGACCCTTTAAAGCGACTCAAAAAAAGGTGTGACCCTGACCATTGAGCATAAGGTCAATATTTCTATGGTACTGGCTGAGATGACCTAGAAATGACGGTCTTCACAATGATAGACCTGAATAAATGTTGGGAGTGCCTCAGTGTCAGCACCTAGATAAAAGAAACAGGACCACCAGAGGTAGTATCTTACAGGCTTCCAGGGAAAGAGTCAGAAAGCCTGGTTTTTGATGGGTGTTTGACCTCTGACTCACGGCATAAAGTGGGGACTGGAGGAACAGAAAGAAGGGGTCAGATGGGAGCAATATCGTTGAGAAGTAAAGGGCCACATTGGTGACTGCTTGGCCATGTGAGTTAAGGGAGCATTGGGAGTCAAACCTAATGCCAAGGCTGTAATCCTAGGAGACGGGAAGGATGGGGGTAACAGAAATAAAAATGTATTTCCTTACTTTATATCCATGCCTCATGTATAACAAGGTTTTAAAATAAACAATGACACACCACTTACACCAAATTAACCAAAAAAAGCCTCATGGGGTAAGCTAGGTCCTCCATGGAATGAGCCCAAGAGGGATGGCACAGATGGTAAGCAATGAAAAATCAATAGAAAAGAAAAGTGATAGATACGTGGAAAAAGAGAGAGGAGGGGCAGTGGATGGAGTACCAGCCCTGAAGTCAGGAGGACCCGAGTTCAAATCTGCCCTCAGACACTTAACATTTTCTGGCTGTGTGACCCTGGGCAAATCACTTAACCCCAGTTGCCTCAGCAAAAAAAAAGGGGGGGGGGGAATAGAAATTTTCAAAATTTAAAAATGGAGATGAAAATATAAAGAGATTAGAGGGGAAAAAGAATAAAGCAATTAATGATAAAAAGTATAGTCTAAGATCAATTCTCATCTGTATCTTTCCCTACTGGCTTCTCCTCAGCACTGTGGGGTGATGGGGGAAAAAACCCTCTGGATTTGGAATTAGAAAATCTAGATTTACTACTTAAGATTTTTGGTCATATGGAATAAGTGACAAGCTCCACAGGCCTTAACTTCCTTTCCTGTAACATGAGGGGGTTGCACTAGGTGATCTCTAAGGTCTTTTCTACCTCCAAATCCTCTCATGTCCATGGTCCACAGGATCATTCTTTTGACGGATGCTTCAGATTCAATGATGAGCTCAACAATATAAGTTGTCCCATTCTATTGAAGTTGTTTGAACATTTTAAGGACGTTTTACAAAAAGAGTCAGACTCATCCAAGATGCTAAAAGCAATAGGTACTTATTATAAGTGACTTTTAACTCACATAAGGAAAAGCTTAAGACTTAAGAAAACATGAAGTTTCAAATATAATCCTCTTTTTGTGATTCTAATTTGCACATAGAAATGTTCTCTCTTTTGTATTGGTTAAATTCAAAACAAAAATAGAATAAAATTGTTGTTTTAAAGGAAAACCAACAAAAACATTTCCAAAACAAAGTAACAATAGAACAAAATGAGAATGAAAACAAGCTATTGTCCTTGTTAAAAGATAATGGTTCCACGATTCTGTGATTCTGATTTTATTTCAAGTCATTTTAATTTTTTAGATGACTTTAAGAAATACAGAGGTGGGAACGAGGGAAAGATACAACTAAGGCAGCCACAGGCTTTTCCACAGTCAGGTCATTGAGATACCATCGCAGGACAGTTCCATATACTAAGATTGCCCATGTACAAGGACCACCAACACTCCCCACCTCCTTGCCAAAGCAGAGCAGAGTCACTGGCTTTAAAAAAGGAGAAGGTTCTCACTCAGGTTCACCAAACTACTTTTTTAATGCTTCAAAAAGAGACTATAAATAGCAAGACTTTTTCTGGACCATGGAAGGTCCCAGGCATGGAATACCCCAGACAAAGATAAGGTTGGAAGTCAAAGGAAAAGGCATGTCTGGAGTAAAGATAACCCAATACAAATGATTCTTTGAGATCTCAGAGATCCCAAGGCAAAACAGAGGCTTTATGGACTGCCACACAGGAAATCTCTCCGGCAATACCAAAAGCAAACTATCTTACCTTCTCAACATGTGTAAATCTCATCCGTGTCTTCGCATAAATCTTCCACAGGGAATCCCCCAACATGCTGGGGGCCTTCTTCGAGATACACTGAGCAGTTACCAGGCGAGTTTTCCATCTGGAATCCCTCATTACATGACCAGCCCCGTTCCTTTTCCAGGCATACATACCACTGGTAATACCCTTGGTGATATTTCTCCTTGGTAGCTCTTCACTGGGAATATAGTATGCCCGAGTCTTGCCTACTACACACATCTCCCATCCCTGTCTGTTACTTTAATTGCAAAGTCAGTTGCAACTTTAATTCTTTGGAGACTATGACATTTTATCACTCACACTCCTACAACTTTGTAAAAAATATGAGGTTAAAATATTAACCTTTGTTTCAAGGAGAATCTTGGGGTCATTTAAAGTGCTAAGCGTTTTCCTAGGTGCGATCCAACCTATTTTATTCTTCTTATTCAATTACAGACCCTATTCGTTGTTAATTCAAAGTGTTCGTTCAAGATGTATGTTTTAGTGGAACAGCCATGAGAATTGTCCATCCAACTCCAGATTGCAATTTGGAAAATAGATCTTCCTCATCCACTTCATTTTTCCTGCATGGGATAGTTAGGGCAAACTCTTTTGAACAATAATAGCTCTCATCTAGTAAGTTTTCTAATGTTCTAAGGTTTGATGCAATCAATATAAGGATCGTCTCCATTTGTCGGGAATTTTTGTTTTAGAGTCTCTTCTCTACCTCAGAGGGGTAAAACACACAATTGCATTGTAGCCTACAACGCTCCCAAGAGCCAAACCAGATGAAAATGTAATTGGGAAATATTTAACAAAATACATTAAATACAGATCATGGTAATATACAGTTTTTCCAAGTCACTATGTGGTTTGTTGTTGTTTAGTTGTTTTCAGTTGTGTGTGACTGAAAAATCTTCCTGACCCTTTGCTGGGGTTTTCTTGGCAGAAATGCTATAGTGATTGGTCATTTGCTTCTCCAGCTCCTTTTACAGAGAAGGAAACTGAGGCCAACAGGATTAAATGACTTCCTTGAGATCACCCAACTAGTAGGTGGCTGAGGCCATGTTTGAGCTCAGATCTCCTGACTCCAAGCCCTGAGTTCACCCAACTGCTCTGTGCCCGGTTTAGTTGCCACCATTTCCATTTTGGTCTTTGTTCTACATCTTTGATGAGCAACAAAACATCCTGCTCCAGGATCAACCCTTGAAAAACTGAATTATCCTTCCCATTTAGCTAACAATACATCTATGTAAAAGAAGCTGACTGGTTCAACTTTAAAGCGCTTCTCGTTCCCCGGGGTACCAGCAGTTAACTTCCTCATGGATTGTCTGTGGATTAGATTCTGAGTGTTTTCATCTGGGAAATGGTCATCCGCCATGGAAGTTTTGTGAAAGTGGAACTACTTTCTGGGTCTGTCCCAAAAGGGGCAAGGCAGCCTGCGGACATCTAATTGCAACCCACCAGCAAACCAGCTGCTCATTTATTTCCTCAGACTAAAGATACTGGGCAAGTGGATAAAAATGATGTCTCCCCCAGGAGAGAGGACTGGCAATTTTGAATACTTTTTAGGAAAGTCAAAGAACCCCTTTAAAAAAATCCTGCAGTCTTCCACAATATCTTAAAACTAGGCTTCTACATTATTACTAGTAGTCTGATGTCATTGATGATTACTTGTTTTATCATTAACCTCAATCTCATACACCAACTAGTACATGATAATTTCATTCCATTGAATTCTCTTGCACATTAATTACTTTCTAATAGCACCTTGAACTTCTATCTCTATAGAGAAACATCAACTGCTGCTCTTTCTAGAATGCAAAGACAACCTTGGATTTTCTATAAAGAATAAAAAAAAAAATTTCTCATCTTAGTACTAGTCATGTCCCAGAGGCTTTTGAAGCCAGATGTCCACATTATTTCTAGTAACACTGAAAATTTTCTGAGCCATTATATCCTATAATTTAATGTAGTAGCCACGACTACCCTTCTCCCGTAAGCGAAGGAGAAAGAGTTGAGCGAGGGATATTGACATAGAAATCCCTAGCCCCCCAAACATGAGATAACAAACATGACCCAGATCCTTAAACATTAAATGAAACCGAAAGAGCTGACACAGACAAGAAAAGACGAGAAATGGGAAAACGAAGGTGGAGGGGTGAGGAAGAAAGTAAAGAAATCTTAAATCCAGAAAGTGAGAAATAGATGAAGAGGAGAAAAGGTGATCAGAATGGAAGGATCAAATTAGAAAGAGAATATATAACAATTGATTTCAATTAGGCCCTATTTCACGTACAATATAACATATCGTCTAACATTTATTGACTACTTTGTACAAGACTCTAGGTAGTTTATATCAGGATATACAGCATTTTGCTAAAATGAATTAATAATGAAACATTACATTTCTGTTGATGCAATATTGATATATTATATGAAGGAATTAATACAGATAAACAGAAATACTGTACACTTGTAACATCGTTTCCCTAAATAGGTGGAAGACTAGAAAATTAGAATTCCTCATGTTAATATGTTTTAAGTGTTCTACTTCATGAATAGATCACATGAAAATATATGCACTCATTTAATACTGTCTACTTTCTTTTTTAAAAGAAATGAAGGAAGGAAGGAAGGAAGGAAGGAAGGAAGGAAGGAAGGAAGGAAGGAAGGAAGGAAGGAAGGAAGGAAGGAAGGAAGGAAGGAAGGAAGGAAGGAAGGGAGGAAGGGAGGAAGGAGGGAGGGAGGGAGGGAGGGAAGGAGGGAAGGAGGGAGGGAGGGAGGGAAGGAAGGAAGGAGGGAGGGAAGGAAGGAAGGAAGGAAGGAAGGAAGGAAGGAAGGAAGGAAGGAAGGAAGGAAGGAAGGAAGGAAGGAAGGAAGGAAGGAAGGAAGGAAGGAAGGAAGGAAGGAGGGAGGGAGGGAGGGAGGGAGGGAGGGAGGGAAGGAAGGAAGGAAGGAAGGAAGGAAGGAAGGAGGAGGGAAGGAAGGAGGGGGTCCAACATTCTTCATAAACAATAAAACATAGCTTTCTTTTGTATGGGTTATACAAAATAGAAACTGGGCAGATGTAATTGCCACACTAGAGTTTATCTTTGAAAGATTATGGAAAATGGGAGAAGTATCACCAATGAAGGCAAAGGTCCTGATTTGGGGGGGAAATTGAAATGCCGGGAAGATTGGGATTTGTAGATCATAGACTAATGAGCTTCACTGTATTCTTAGCATGTTATAGAAGAGACAGTTAGTGAACATTTAGAAAAAGAAGCCATGATTAGAGAGATCCAACATGGCTTCATCAAATCAAGTCTGGTTTATGATTCAAGCCAAGTTAAATCAACAAGCATTTATTAAACAAGTGCATGTGTTATTTCTTGCTAAGTACTGGGGATAAAAGATACTCTTCACTCTCAAAGAGTTCACAATCTAATACAGGAGGCAACATGTAAACAGCTATGGACAAACCATACATACGTAGCATAAATATGTATATGTATATATATATATATATATATATACATACATAATAAATTGGAGATAGTTCTGCTATGATGATTGTTTAGAAAATTCAAATTTATTCCAACATGATGGGTAGATTAGGGTGTAATTTGAGCATAACGCAAATTTCAAATTTGCTGATGCGTGATTTCCTCCACAAAAAAGAGCGAGAAGGCAGAAAACCATGCAACTTTACTATAATTCACCATTTGCAATCCTTCCCTCTCACACTTCCACAAGCAAACCTCAGGTCTTCATCAAGGCAAAGTGCCACATTTGTGATGTATGTTCTGGTTCAATAGCAGCTATGGCCTGCCCAACTGTGGAGATATTTTACTAGCTGGGAGAATGGGGTCATAGCAGATTGTGCAGCCACCTGAAGCCATGGTCAAGGCCATTATTTTTTTGTAATGTTTGGGTATTTCTTAACCATTTAACATGTACAAAACTATGCTACCTTCTTTTAAAAATTAGGTTCCTATCTATTTTTACATGCCAGTGACCACATTTTTGAGTATTGTGCCCCTCACACTATTTTTCCCATAAGCCTTGTGGCTTTTACTGTGTGTAGCCTGGTGCTTTGGGGAAGCACATGTTCTGACTATTCACAGAGAGAAGTATTCAGCATTATGGTGGGTAGAGAAAGTTTTCCTATGGAAAATGATCTAGGTAGGGTTCCATGCTTGGTCCTATACTGTTTAATATTTCAACACTCCCAGATGAAGGATCCTATAGGTTGAGGGTCCAGCAGTTGAGGGTCCAGCAACACATTTGTGATGAGAAAGAAAATCAATGAAACAATAACAGCTGGAGTGAAGAGGTAAAAGATGAAAGTAAACAAATTTGTTGATTTATGCTCTCATGTATTCATCATGTTGGGGTTTTTTGTTTCTTTTTACTAAAAATTGGATAGTCCCATATCACTAAGTATAACCCGTACCCTTAGAGTCCTTTGTACAACTCAAACACACTTAATATATATTGCCCCATATTTCAACTGTTTCAACTAATTCCTTCTCTTTCCCAATATAAAATGAATTTTTTGAAGGTAGAAATCATGCATTATTATAAAATCATAAACTAGAGATGAAAAGGACCTTAAGAGTCTAACCTTCTCATTTTACACATAAAGAAACTGAGGCCCATAAAGATTAACTGATTTATCCAGGATCACATCATCAATAATTCAATGAGCATTTATTAAGTGTTTACTCCAGGCACTGGGATAAGCACTGGAACTATGAAGAAATGCAAACAGTCCCTGTCTGCCCTTCGGAAGTTCACAATCTATTTGGCTGTAGTTGTGTAGGAGGTCCAACCTTGGTCTTGCTGACCCCAGGTCCAGTGCTCCATCCCATTCTTCCATGTTGTTGCTCTGTCTTCTGCAGCCCCTGGTAGGTATGTTGTGTCAAACAGAATAGGCATGTACGTTGTTGTCAAATGAATTGGTTTGGGGCAAGAAAATCAGAGGGACTCAGTAGAGCAGAAGGCAGAACAGTGGACAGAACATGGGCTTGGAGTCGGAATGATTCATCCTCATGAATTCAAATCTGGCCTCAGACAACTCACTAGGCATCTCCAGTGCCTTTGTCAAGAAACTCCCAATTGGGATCAAAAGAGTCGGACAAAACTGGAATGACTCAAGAGCAAAAACCAGAGTAGACACGAAAGGAGGGAAGAAAGGAATACCAGTCTCTGAAGATTCAGATAACCTGAGTTAAGCCCCAAACACCCAAAGCAAAACCAAACTTTGAAAATCATCCTTAAGAGATAACAAGAAAGATGGGAGTTCTTAAGAAAGTCTCCTTTGTTTGAATGTTTCTAAGGAAAAAGAGAAGGATAGGGATTATTTTTTTAATGGCCAGGTTTGTGATTTTAGAAACAAAACCACATAGAGGAAACATCAACATTCCTTGTACATTCACCAAAAGTATGTTAGCAAGTACAAGGCCATCTTTAACTAGCAATAAAACAACGGAAATAGATCATTTAAGTAAAGAATATGGCATTATGGAAGCTGACGTGGCTATCAACACTGCATGGCTTGTCTGGGCAGAACAACCTACCGAGATGCAAAAGCTTCAAGTAAATGAAAATGTACTTAATTCACAGTCTAATGAAAATGTGATGGGCATTGAGCCAGAGAATATACTCAAACTGGACCTTTCTCAGTGTCCTGAATTTAACTACCTGGATTTTTTTTAAAATATCATTTTTTTCAAATTTCAGAAATCAGGATTTAGGCATAAAGAATGGATACAACAATTTTGTTTTAATGATGGTACCAAAAAAAATGGATTTTGATTTCTGTGTGCTTAGCAGTTAGTAAACTACCAATGGAAACATATGTAATACTGGGCATCCCCAAAATATCTTAGTGCCATTTTAAGCTTTAATAGCTTAAGATTTAAAGTTCACTAGAGTTTTGGGGCCATCCTGTCCATATCCTATCCTGTCCTATGTTGTCACATAACACCATATCATACCTAGCACAATATAATATATAATGATGTAATAAGCTGTGTGATAGAATAGAACATATTACGTAGATAATATGTATGATATGTTATATATAAACCTATATAAATATGTGTGGTATATATTGTAAACACATATATACTCACACTTCAGATTACAAATGTCCAAATGTTCCTAAGAATCAGAGAATGCGTCTGTAGCAGTCATTCCCAGAATATTTCAAAGCTGTATAAGGAAAGCTTTTATAGGTGACATCATTGGCTTCCAAGAGAATGAGGAATTAGTCTGAGGACTCAGTTCTCTAAGAGCCAAAGAATGAGAAGCAAGTTTAAACAGCGAGAAAGTGTCCCTCAATCTGTTACTTATTTTTTTTAAAAAGTAATGCATTACTCAAAGAACATTTAGTTCCCATAAGAGTAAAAGCACATTTAAGAAACAAATAATTTTTTTTTTATGAAGACAGATATTAGTGGGTAACTGTAGACTAGGAAATCTGCTTATTAACTAGGATTTAAGATTTCAAAATGGAACTAGGGTGGGGCACATCAATTATCTAGTCCAACCCTTTCATTTAACAGGAGAAATTGAGATTAAAAGAGGTAATGTGACTTGCCCAATATCACAATAAGAATAAATTTATAATAGTTTCGGTTCAAATTGATACTAAGAATATGGGTCCAACTGCTCCTTATAGAAGAGAATTAATGTCAGAAACTTCGCACAAATGACTAATATCTTCACCATGCTTAAAGCCAAATACCCAAAAACTTCATTCCATGCTATTGAAGATATCCTGAAATACATAACATTTCTTTGAAAAATTTTGGATGATGAAAAAGTTCAATGAGTACATATACTGGAGGGATAGGAGGGTGGGGTTTTTTATTTCATCTTTTGGCGGGGATCTGGAAATCCTTAACTTGACTCCTACACTCAATGATAAGAAGGGTCCCCCCTGGGAAAGGCTGCATCTTACCCCTTCAGAATTCTAGGTTACCCCTGAGGGAAAGGGGAGTATATTTATTACATTAACAGCTCAAGTCCCCATTCTGATGGTTGGCCCAGAGAGCAGTTGTCAATTACAATTAGGATCTCCTCTATATCATTGTCAAAAGTCACATGTACAGTATATGTGACCTAAGAGGAACTAAGAAATTTTCATTTTGTACCTAAAAATGATTACTTATAAAAACAGGTAGTTTCTAGTAAGACTAGAAGAAGCATTTGTAAAGGCAAACTGAGAGATCCGAGTCAAAGGTGAAAATAAGTCAAAACAATCTCTATCAGAAGGGCAGGAGACAGAAAATCTACATTAGGAAGGGAGAGAATCTAATATTTTAAAATAGGAAGAAATGAAGAATTACTGCTCCCATAGTACAAGTTTAAATTCTGGTACCTTCTTCAAATTTGGCTAAGACTTTGTCTCCTCCTCACTGACCCTGCTATCCCCCTGGTTCAAGCCCCCCCCCCCCATACCTCTCAACCAGACTAGAAGAAAGGAGGGAAAACTCACTTTCTTTCCAAATAGGGAGTCAGTAGTAAAATACATAGCCTCAAATGGAGAGCTCAACACCAAGAGGCAAACTTGACCCCATAGATATCATTGAGGTTGGGTGGGATGAACCATGAGACTGGATCCTGATTTGGGAAGGATATTTATTCAAAAGGAAGAGGACAGGTAAAGGAGGAAGGAGGAGAAATGACTCCCATGTGTCATTTTTAATGAGGAAATCCAGAAACCAGCAGGAGTGGAGCAGAGCAAAGAGAATTAGGGAAAAGATCAATGGAGGCAAAAAAAAAGAAGTTATATAGCTCTTTAAAAATACTACAGACCACCCAGTGAGAGAGAGAGAGAGAGAGAGAGAGAGAGAGAGAGAGAGAGAGAGAGAGGAATAGATGTGGAGTATGGCTAGCATCAAAATGACAGTGGTGCAATAGCACATTATGATAGGGATAGGCAGTTCGATGTTCTAGATATATTTTAGAACTATCTCTCTCTCTGTCTCTCATATACACTCACATGCACACACACACACACACTTCCCACCAACAACAACTACAACCAGAGCAGCTAATAATTTCTTGATTACCTTAATCATTTTTTATCCCTCAAGAGATAGAGAAACCAGTCAGGGCAAGATCTCTTCCAGATATGATTCTCCGTGAAAAAGAGCAACCGACTGCTGAAATGGAAATGATGGGGATTTGGGGAAAGCTAACCATCTCATCTAAAGATGATGGTAGAGTAGAAGAAAGCCAGGAATATGACATGAGTCATAGGTTTTGTGAGAAGAGATTTCAAAGTTTCAGAAAAATGGAACAATCCTACAGATTAAAATTACAGGGAAAAATAAGCCTGAGATGAAGAGGAAAATTCAAAGAACGGGCCTGCTGGCTGTTCCCCAAATATGGCGAGTTATGTCCTTTAAACAGACTGTTCCGTGACTAGAGAGCATTCCCTTCTCCCCTTCACCCTAAGGATCATTAGCTTCCTCTAAGGTCCAGGTTCCAATTCCTAAGAGTAGCTCCTTTCATTAAGTGCCCCTGGCTATTAGGGTATTCTAGTCCACCTGATCCTTTATGTTTACTTCTATGTTTAAATGACATATCCCCAAAAGAATTTAATTTCATGAGAACAGTAACTGGCTTTGTTTCTCCATTCCCAGAACACAGCCCAATGCCTTGAACATGATAGGTGCTTAGTTAATATTTGCTGAATTTAAATTTTGAATGAACAAAGAAAAATAATTTTGATGAGGAAAAAGGAGCGGTTATTAATGAGACCATTCAGATATACACAGAACTGTGTGTAGAAAGTCTCTAAATAGATAGATAGATTAAATATTTTATGCTAAGCATAATTTGGATAATAAAATATATAATGTGTTATATAATCTATAACATTATATCGCTTTTATACAGCTAAATACTGATTAGTGTAAATAATGAATTCCCTGAAGTGATCTTATATATTCAAATTCACACTAATTGCAAATTATGTGAAATATGGTCATCTGTTCCAATCCAGTGGATATAAATTTGAATAGTGTGATTACTTCAGGGGAAATTGTTTTTCGCATTAATTGGAACCTGGTGGTATTCAATATATAATATTAAATTAAAATAATACATAAAATATAATTTAGAATTAATTCTGTTCAGTTGCTAAGTTCCTGTATATAGAAATATGTGATGTGTATATTGTATTATGTATGTACATATAAATTATGTGTTTGTGTGTGCATACAAATGATGGATGGAAGCAAGGGAAGGTAATGGGGGATGAATTATTTTTTAAATGATGTGGCCTTCTTAGGCCATGAGGAGTGCTTAAGCTCAGAATGAACTGAGGTTCACTTAGAAATCTAAGGACAGCAAAAAGACTTTCTTTTCTTTTGGTTTTGCTTTATTGAGGGGAAATGAAGATTAAAAAAAAAAAAAAAGACAAGTCCATTGTTTCAGGAGAATGGGATGATGGGAATCTAAAGTAGAAAAAAAAAAAATACTCAGAGCTGCCCAACCTTTGTTTCACATGTTTTCTCTTCCAAGGATGATGATCTTTGGAATGGAATGGACAAAATTTAGATGGCCAATAATGAATTGATACCCAAGGTAAATGAAGAGATAGTAATAGAGATCTGAGTTGTCAAAATGAATCAAATCACTGCATTCAGATAGAACTACATCCTCAGATACCAAAAAAAAAAAAAAAATAGAATTGTTCAATCATTGACTGTGATCTTCAAAAGATCATAGAAAATGGATCTTGGAGGATGGAAGAAGTACTGCAGGACTGGATAGGAACAGGAGTCCCAAATCCTTAAGAGAAGAAGTGGATAGAACAGATTGGAGTCTCCAAATCAATAGACCTTCGAGATTTCATTTAACTTATGAAAAAAAAGTCTAGACTGCATTATAAAAGAGCCAACCTGACTTCACTAATCACAAGTCATTCTGGGATAAGTTCATTTATTTTCTTCTTGACAGGGTTACTATATAGATGAAAGAGATGCTACAAATTTAGCTTACCTTGATATTATCAAAATATTTGACAAAGTCTCTCAGGCTGTTCTTGTGGTAACAAAGTGAAATCATGCATGGGATAATAGTATAGTTGGGAAGATTCAAAACTGACTGTTTAGACAGAACCAAAGAGTGTTGCATTAGACCAAAAGTATTAATGGTCTGATTAGAATTAGATCTTAGGAGAGGCCTTGTGTAAAGTTCTTAGGACCTGTGCTCAACTCTGTGCTATCTAGAACCTTTGATTAATGACTTGGATAGAAGCATTAATGGCAAGCATAGCAGATTTTCAGATGATATAACAATCAGGTGTGATAATTAACATACTGATTAACTAGAACATTAGCCCAAATTTATAAAAATGAAATATAAGAAGAGGTAATATAAAGTCTCTTACTTAGGGTCAAAAACTCAAAATCAAAAGTATGAGATAGCCAAGGAGCAAGACAGAAAGATGAAGGAAGGAAGGAAGGAAGGAAGGAAGGAAGGAAGGAAGGAAGGAAGGAAGGAAGGAAGGAAGGAAGGAAGGAAGGAAGGAAGGAAGGAAGGAAGGAAGGAAGGAAGGAAGGAAGGAAGGAAGGAAGGAAGGAAGGAAAGAAGGAAGGAAGGAAGGAAGGAAGGAAGGAAGGAAGGAAGGGAGGGAGGGAGGAAAGGAGAAAGGAAAGAAGGAGGGAAGGAAGAAAGGAAGGAAGGAAGGAAGGAAGGAAGGAAGGAAGGAAGGAAGGAAGGAAGGAAGGAAGGAAGGAAGGAAGGAAGGAAGGAAGGAGGGAGGGAAGGAGGGAGGGAATGAAGGAAGGAAGGAAGGAAGGAAGGAAGGGTAGAAGGAAGGAAGGAAGGAAGGGTGGAAGGAAGGAAGGAAGGAAGGAAGGAAGGAAGGAAGGAAGGAAGGAAGGAAGGAAGGAAGGAAGGAAGGAAGAGAGGGAGGGAGGGAGGGAGGAAGAAAGAGAGGGAGGGAGGAAGGAAGGAAGGAAGGAAGGAAGGAAGGAAGGAAGGAAGGAAGGAAGGAAGGAAGGAAGGAAGGAAGAGAGGGAGGGAGGGAGGGAGGAAGGAAGGAAGGAAGGAAGGAAGGAAGAGAGGGAGGGAGGGAGGGAGGAAGAAAGAGAGGGAGGGAGGAAGGAAGGAAGGAAGGAAGGAAGGAAGGAAGGAAGGAAGGAAGGAAGGAAGGAAGGAAGGAAGGAAGGAAGGAAGGAAGGAAGGAAAATTTGGCATTTTAGCTTGACATGAGGACAGTGTGATATAGCAACAAATCAAGAAATCTAAGACTGAATTGCATAAAGTACTCAAGAGTTAAATGACTGGTATTATATGATGTATATTATATCTAATTTGTTATGCTATTATCTAATTGTTATATTTTATGTACATTTTATATTTAGCTTGAACTCCATTATTGAGTACTTTCTAGAGCCAAAGGGTTTCTTTAAATAACTTACTCCTTTTTTTCCTTTTTCAAATTGTTTCTTGAGAATTTTCTTCAATGAATATTTGTTAAGAGAGAGTTCTCCTTGGGTAAGACCACCTTTTCTATCTTGTCCCCTCTATGCACATGCACACACACACACACACACACACACACACACACCACATACCACACACACACACACACACACACACCACATACCACACACACACACACACACACACACACACCCCAATCATAATCAAGTGAAAGGTTTTCCTTGCCAAGGGCTCTTCCAAAATTCTAATTAGAGCATCGGGATCAATTTAGGTATTGCATTTGGTACTCACCATGCCCTTAGAAAATTCCTATGTCCTTTTCTTCTAACTATCATGAATAAGAACTTCTTCCTGCCTAAGAGAAAAACCCTTCCCTCCACTGTCTCTCCATACTCTTTTGTTCCCATTCACCCCAGCCCTCATCTTCCAGTCCCCCTAATTCCAGGTCATGCCTTTCTACACTGGTCTCTGAAATCCTTCTCCATTCTTAATCGATCTCCCCTGATTCAGGATCTCTTTCTTTCACATTCCTTCTGTTTCCTGGTGCCTATTAAAATATGGCTTTCCCTCCAAAAAATATCTCTTTGGGACCCTAAGATTTCTCTCTCAGTCCCTGATGCCCAGGGATAGGAGGAAGAGTTGGCAGACCCTTTGCTCTTCACTGCCACTTTCAAACCCTCCCTAGACAATTAGTACTCAGCCTTACTCCTTTACAATTCACTCCATCTTCTTCAACTCTTAGTTTTTGTCATCTCTGGGCTCCAGGACACTCCCTCTTCTCCCCAGGATGTGGAACACATATTTCTCTGCCCCAACCCCTTAGCTCCTTCAAACATCTTACCTCTTCAACCTCTTCATCTCCTATGAGCCGTATCTCATCTAACTCAACCATACTAGAGAGTGACAGTAAAATTAACCCCGCCCCACCCAAATTTGTCCTTGAGGGGCAAAATTCCAGTTGTGGAATTTGGATTTCATCTCTGTTTGGCTCCTGTAAGAGAGTATCTCTAGTGTGTTAAAGTTCATTGCATTGCTCAAAAGCTGTCACTGCTTTAAGGAAATGTATAAGAATTAAGAAAATAATATTTGTAGCAGTACAAGAGATTCTCAATAGGATAAAATGATCAGTGTGGTCAATGACCACAATTTTAACCCCAAAGATGATAATTCTCCCGCAGTATTTTTGGTACAAGTCTGTGTGTATACTAACCTAAGAAAGGCATTTGTTTATAAAACATAACATTAGTGTTTTCTTCTGTTTTTTGTAAATAAAAAGCAAATAGACTTTCTCTATAGTCTATTCAACAAATGTTCCCTGAGTACCTATTAAGTGCTCAGCTCTGTACTCTGTTATAGGGAGTGAAAGAAGTATCATATGAGGTGGTTCCTGCCAACAGACAACTTAACAGCTTTCTTGGGAAGCATAGGACTTGATCTGGATTTGAATCCTACTGCGTGGCTACAGTGAGATTCATCTCTCTGAGTTTTAGACTTCATCAGTGAAAGAGGGAAGGCAAGACTATCGTGCATACATCATAAGATTGTTTTGTGACTCAAAATGATTTTGAAGGAGAATGCTTTGCATCTCTTAAAGCCCTCCATAAATAGCAACTATCCTCATTATGTGCCCATTTTCTAAATAGGAGTGAAAATGAAAAATAGAAAAAGCCATAGATATCAGGAGAGTAAGATGAGAAAGTTGGTATAGTTTTTCTAAGAATAAGATTTTTTTTCTGACAGCAGCTTTGGACTATTAATTGAATATTTGTTCTCACAAACACAGGAACGCTACAAAGGAAGTTAGTCTGTGCTCACAGTATTTAATTAAACCCAAAGTTTCTACCACATCAATGCATCCCCTTGGGCTCTCACCAGTGTATGGTTTTTGTTTTTTTGGCTTTTGTCTTTTGCTTGATAGAAGTCACAAAAAATGGGAAATGTACTTTAAGAAATGTTTTTTTCACTGTGGGGGATGCTTGCACAGATAATGCTGTTTTTCCCCAGCTTGATTTTTTCTCTTTGGCCTGAAATTTCATGCCTCAGGTCTTGCAGTTGATAAAATATTAAAAACACTTGGAATAAGAACAATAATGTTACCCTTTATCCATGCTGCTCCCATTACCATTTGGAAGAAGAAGAGGATACTTTGGATGTAGAGTTCTAAAAGGGATATTATGATGGAGGTTAAATGTAACAGAAAATTATGTGATTTTTTTTCTATCCCTGAACATTTATTTGAGTAAATTTTCTTACTAAAGCAGAGTTCATTGCCCATGTATTTTAGATTCTACATAAAAGCATTATTTCAAACTGTGGTCAAAGCTTAGTTTAATGACCAATAAAGGTTCCTGGTGTCCCTTTTCATACCTTTTTCTCCTTCCCCCAGTTTTCTATGCCCTCAAGCCAATAAGCAATTATCAAATACCTACTATGTGCCCAGAATTCCTCAGAACTGGAACACAAAGAAAAGGCTAAAAAGGTTGTAAGGAGCCCATACTCTAATGAGAGACACAACTTGCAAACAATCATGCACGATCAAGTTATACACAGGATAAAATGGAGATCATCTCAGCAGGAAGCCGCTGAGAATGGGACTGGGAAAGCTTCCTGCAGACAATGAGGTTTTAGCTGGGACTCGGAAGAAGACAGGGAGTGCAGGAATCAGAGAGGAGGAGAGACATGAGAGGAGAAACACACGCATGCATTTCCAGCCAGTGAAAGCTCCCAGACTTGGGAGACAGAGGGTCATGTGTGAGGAACAGCAAGGAGGTCATTGTCAATGCATCACTGACCATGTGGATAGGAATAAATGGGATAGGTTAACTTTCTGGATCGAAACTGATGACGAGGCCTTGAAGCAAGGATAAGCAGATGAACAGGAAGGATTTTTAAGTGATAAGAAGAAAATGATATCCCCAAATGATGAGGCACATACGATTACATCTTTGCAATCACTGAACTTCTGGTTAGGAGGAAAGCAGGAGTCAACCAGACAAACCAGTAGCAAAGTAAGAAGAATCCCTCTGCAAAATCCCAAACATGTCAGTTCATCTCACCTGCTATAGAAGACCTTCAGTAAAATGGAACCCATTACTTTCTAAGGCAGTTCATTGAACTCCTAGAGAGCTCTAATTGCTAGGAAGATTTCTACCCATATTCCTCCTGCTCCAGTCTGGTATGAAGAAAAAGTCTAGCAAATTTAGCAATGAAGTTAAGCTGACATTATTACCCTGTTGACAGAACCATGTTGGTTCTTTGTGATCACTGCTTCCTTTTCTATATGTACCCTAAACATTATCTTTATGAGTCATTCCAAAAATTTTCCAGGAACCCAAGTCAAGCTCACAGATCTCTAGTTTTCAGACCCCTTACTTTCCTCCTCCCTGAGAATCAGGACATTTGCCCTCCTCCAATTCTGGGGTACTTCTAAGATTACCGACAATAGTTCAGTAATCAAGTCTACAAATTCCTTCAGTAGCCACAATTATAATTTATCTGAGTTTGTATGTTGCTGCCATCTTATTATCACCATATGTATTTTGACTTTTGACTCCCCAATTAGCAATTTTCAAGCAAAATGAGTTGAACAGTTCAGCTTTCTCCCCATTATGGGTGATCATTCCTAGCATCTGCCCGTAACCCCTTCCTCTTTAAAGAATGGGGTTTTTTTGAAGGTCATGCACCCCTGAGCTTTCCTAGCCAGTCTCAGCTCTTTCTAACCAATCCTATTCCTAATAACCATTTTCCTTTTCGATATAAGGTCATCGTTTGAGTTCCTTGTGCATCCAATAGACCAGAGGTGTCAACCACATAGCCTATGGACCACATGCTGCCTGCAACACTTCTGACTACCCTGACCCAGATTAACATGGAGTTGAGAAACATTTAATAAAATCAGTGAAAATACAATAAAACATAGATATAAATATGTACATTTCAATGGATTCCATTTCTATCTGAGTTTGGCTGCACTGCTTTGGACAACTGTCTCTTTTATTCTTCAACAGAATCATTTCCCTTTCTGGGTTCAGAATTTCATTTTTGAGAGCTTTCTGTCATTCCTGCATTGAGATGTAGATAAATTATATGCAAAACCACTGGTGACCTTCCTTCCTATATCCTTAGGAAAATCTTAGTGGAAAATATTGACTATTGCAGGGGACTAACTGATTTACACAGAAAGACTAGTCTTGACAAGAATGAATATAAATTGGCAATCAAATGCACAGGTTAAATAGCAAGAACAGCTCAATTTGCGAAGTGAAGAGGCTTGCTTTGAATGGTTCTTTCTTCCTGATCAAAATTCAGTCTCTTTCCCCCCATGCTTGAATTTTGATCATTCAAAAAAAAAGTCATCTATACATATTGAATCTTTTTTTCTCTCATTGAAAAACATAACATAACATAGAGTTTTCCATGTAAAGCCCTATCATTGAAGAGGACAACTTTATTTTTCTGGATCAAGTTTTTTGGGGGGTTTCCAATAGTTTAAAAAAAAAGGAAAGGAAACAATAATTTTTCTGGTCAAAATTCTGGCACTCCAGTAGCAGGCAGAGTCTCAGCTGGTAGGCTGTGTGCCTTGGCTCCAGTCAGGGAGCACACGGAGATGGAAATCGAGTCTTTTACTTGGTGTATTTTCTCGTGTGGTAGAGATCAAAATAAAAACAGTTCCTTCCTTCAGGGGAATGCCCTGAATGCTTAGCCAACAAATAGAATGCGTGTTATTTCAAAAGTTCAGGAAAACTGGCCAGAGGATCTAAGGCAGCTCTTCCTACTTCCACGGGGGTCAAAACTTGGATAATTAGAGACCAAATGATCAGGAACAATTGGAAGGCACTCATCTGGCTAGTGGGTACCACCCCTTCTTCTATTTTTGGTCTAGAAAGATAATGCCGCCTCACAATTTTGATTAGCACCGGTCCCCTAGCCACTGGCTGTTCTGAAAACTATGGAGAACAGATATTTCTAAGCAATTTGGCTTTAGCTCTAGTCAAATGTTCTGTAGGCTGTAGGATTTTCTATTCCCCTGGCCCCAGAGCAGTAAACCCCCTCCATTTGGCCTTCATGAGGTTTAAAGAGGGTCATTTGTTTTCATTACAACTCCTTGAAGCCCTTCCTTCCCTACTCATTAATGAATTTCCAGTCTTTCATCAAAAAACAAAAACAAAAAACAAACACAAAAAGGGTTCTGACAGAGGACATGGTTAAGTGGCTGGCATACACGGCTGCCCCAGCTTTAGAGAGAGAAGACGGCCATTTACTGATTGCTAGGGGTTGACATGACTTGGTTAGTATGCTAATTCAGCCTCCTGCATTTAACATTCAGATCAGGTTTGCCCAGGCTCTCCAGAGCTCTAGAGCGGAGGGATGGGTGTCTGCCTTCCAGCACTGAGAATTCTCTGCATGGATGACACAAATACCCCAAGCCTCTGCCTAATTCTGCCTTTCCCTTCCTTCTTGGCCGCCCAGTAAGGGGCACATGCAAACAGAAACACATATGCACATGCAAGCACCCATGCCCCGCAGATACCATACAAGCTGCTCTCTGTTCATGCTAAAGCAATGGTAGGAGGAAAAGTCACACGGGGTTGGCTAATTCCTCCTCCTCTGTATTCCCCAAGGCTCACTTCTGCACACAATATATTCCTTCTGCTTAAGAAACTCAAAGTATAATGGGCCAAAAGTCCAAACAAAGAAGTGAGATGAAGGACAAAATCACAGGCAAACAAAAGGCATCTTCCCTGTTGACCTCTTACCCAAGGGATTGGGACAAAGTCCCAAGCCCTTCATCCTCATCCCCACCATCCTCACCACCGCCACCAACCACCAGCAGCAGCATTACCTCCCCACCACCACCATTATCAGTGATGGCATCATGATAATTATAACAATAAATAATTTACATTTAATATGACATTGCACTGTGACAAAAGACTTTTGCATAATTTGGTGGCTTTCACCCAAGTAAAAAAAGAAGAAGAAGAAGAAGAAGAAGAGGAAGAACCAAATAGCCGCTCGGACCAATTATAGCAATTATCTGTACACCCGGGAAGAAGGAAAATTCAGCTCATTTTATCCCATTTGGGTTGGCGCTTTTCCTTATGGGTGGGGAACACCTGTGTTGGAAGTCCTGTCCATAGGGGGAATGTGGCTCTCCCCAAGTCCCAGCTGGTAGCAGAATCCAGAGCCAATCCCCACATCTAGGTCCATGGCAAAGACGATCCCTTGGCACATTTACCAGCTCCCCAACCAATGGCAAACTCCATCTCCCGAACCTCCCTTTTCAGTATGGTTCTGCAATGTCGCAGCAGCTCCCAAGAGACAAACATAATCAGCCGCTCCTACTCTCCAAAGACAGATTGGGAGGGGAGGTGCTGTTTTTAATAGAAGGAAGCAATTCTGAACAAGCATGATGCTCCCATTAAAAGGAAAGAGCATGTCTTTTTCAGCTCAAGGAACGGCAGAGCTGGGCAAGTTTGTACTCCATCCTGCATCTGCTGGGCACGCCGGTGGCCCCTTGGCTGTGTCCTCTTGTGCCAGGGATGTATTCCACGCGCAGCCCAGGAGCACTGGGCACTTCCATCCAAGACTCCGACAGGAATGACCGGCGATTCCTCCGAGCTGCAGACTTGCTTTTCCTTGATTTTTTTTTTTTTGGCTCTGGTCCAAGATGTTTTTCTGTCATCATTTCACTGTCTATTCCCGTAATCCCTTTTTTAAACATCGCCAACAATTAAGCGTGTTCCCCCAGCCCCCACCCCAGACATATCCATGCACACACACTTCACGGAGTCCCATCATCGTCTTCTTTTGCCTTGAAGTCTAAGAAATTATAGCTTCTCATTAGCTGGAGAGCACGTTTTGAAAGGCTTTCTGTTTACTCACTTTGTAAGTGATGCTGGCCCTTTTAATTATTCTCCCTCTGCATGCCATAGGAGAGCAGCAAGCTGTTCAAGCCAGTCCAGGCGACTGCATATCCTCAGCCAGGCAGTTGGAAGGAATCGTGTTTTTACCTCACTGCTGATGCTTTCCTTTCCTGTCAGCAAGCCAAGGAATCCCCCCCAAAGCTCTTACGTAGCAGATACCAAAACTGTGAGTCACTTTTCACTCCCAAAGCAGTAAGTCCACCGTGGTGTGTGTGCATGGAACAGCACGCCCAAGACTGGGCTTTTCTCCAAGCTGCCAACGTGTCCTGGATCCCCCTTCCCAGGCGTGACTTTGTCTTTCTTGCTATTGCTCCCTCTTTCTCTTCCCTCTCTTGTCGCTTCCTCCTCTTTATGGTTCTGGCTCCTTCTCATCCTTTCTTCTTCCATCTCTGCCTTGCCGACAGCAGCACACCCAGCAAGAGATAGGTCCCGCTCTCCTTCTGTTATTTTTTTTTTTTTTTACTGCAGCAGCCTTTGGCTGCTTCCTCTGCCAAGCTGGATCGCCAAAGACACACGACTCACTCACAATGAATAATCAATACAGATATTGATCTGTGGAAAATGTTTGTAAATTCCTGAAAGGGAATCAAGAATGGGGGGCAGGGAGGCTCGTGGGGGACGACAGCATGATTCTAGCAGCAGCTAGAGGCAGAACCCATTTGGATCCCAAGTCATGCTGGCTCCGAGGTGATGGGTACCGGAATGTGTGCAGAGAAGTGGGGGGGTGGCACGTGGGGGGCTGCTCTCTATTTTCCTTCTCTACAGCTGCTCTCCCTAAAGAATCAGGAGCCAAATGGTCGAGAGCCCCCATCAGTGCCATGTCTTGGCTGCAGGCCAACGCTGTTTTGTTTTCATTATCACACACTACTTTGCAATTTGCATAAATACTGGGTTATTTTTTATCCTGTCGTCCAAAAGATTTTTTTTTTAAATCATCACTGTGTGCAAAGGGAGTTTGCAGCATACTCATCATGGCTGAAGGTTTAGCGCTGAGGGAGTTCTTCGGAGGGTGAGACCCAAGGACTCCAGATGAAAAAAATGGGCAAAGAAAAAAAAGTCACAGAAAAGAATGCATGGTCAAGGAAAAAACAGGGGGCCTCCATTTGGTGCCGTTTCCTCTATAGAGAAGCCCTGGGTGCCATCTGTGATGACCCACCCAGATCCAGCCTGTAGCCCCAAGCCCACTGTGGTCTCTTTTAGCTAGAGAGAACCATTTATTCTGGGTGGGATAGTGATAACCTTGCTCATTTACCACTCGCCCCAACAGTTGTCTTTGCATCTTGGGCCACATGTTAATTTTTTTAGACTTGCACAATTACGCCTCTGCTCAACCTAATCTCAACATTTGTCTGGAATCGGAATCCTTGTGTTGACCCTCTTAGCCAAGGTATTTACATTACAAATGTCTTTTTCTAGGGAAGTGGTGGGACAAAGTCAAGAAGTGAAAGGGACCGCCATCTCCTTCATGTATATGGATTTCTAATCCAAAGATATGCTATACCCAAAACATGGCACGGTGAATCATAGAAAACCCATAGTTGCCATCGGTTCACAGGCTTATGATTGTCCTTCTAGTTTCTTCCTTTATGAATTCCCTACCCTTTCATAACACCCCCCCCCCCCGTGTGTTATTTGGTAGAAAAATCTCCTTCAGATGATTCTATCCTTTCTCTCGTTACTCTCTTTCCTCAATACGTGCCATACTGCTGGCCCTGTGAGAGAAGTATGAGTAACCTTTGAGATAGCAATCTAGAATGAGACCTCCTTGTGAGGATTCAATTGCAATGTCTCCTTTCCTAAAAGGAGCTGTCCGCTTTATCAGCCAATACCAGCAGGAGGGATGCTGATTTTTCATTCTCTTTCTGGCTTCTGATTAGCTCCAGCAATCCAATTAGCAGAGGCATTTATATCACAAGGGGCTGAGGTGCCCCTACTCATCACAGTAGCTCAAACCCACTCATAAATTCTGCCGATACTACATCTTCCTGTGACATGGATTAATTACACCACCAGGCCTTCAAGACTAGGGCTACCAGTGAAGGTGTATATGAATATTAGAATTAAAGAAGAGACAAAAAGGAATGAGTTTTGCACCCCATGAAGGATGAGTTCAGTGAACCTCTGTCATCCTCCGTGAAAGCAGCTACACGGGCTCCTGGGAGTGTCGATACCGTCAGTGGAGTGAGTTAGAGTGGAGCATTTTAAAGGTAACAGGTTTTAGGGCAGCTACCACATGGCCTACCCGTGAAGTGCCTAACAGAACTCTGGAGAGTCTCCTTTCTCTAACAGGCAAATGCCTTCACCATCTAAAGAGATCGTTACCTTAATATTATTTAAATAGCTTCCTAGATAAAGGTTACCCATCTGCATCAGTATTCCATTCCATTTGGATACAGGATTGGAATTGTTATACTCTTGTCTACCTACCTACTCACCCTGAATCTGTCCACACATACATCAATCTCCAATCCAATCTGCTTATTTATTTTTCAAGTTATATTCATTTATGTATCAACTATTTATTCTACTTCCCATGCATCTATTCATCCATATGCATCTATCTATCCATTTTCCTAACCATCTATTGTTCTATGAATATCTTCCTATTATCTGTCACCCACTTATCTATCCATTTGTGTACATATTAATTCATCCATCTATATTACCCATCTATCTCTTCATTAATTTATCCATGTATCCTTCCAATCATCTCTGCTTTATTTATCAGTTACCAATCTCTATCCCATTTTCTTTTTTGACTTCCATTAACTATGTTCACATTCATTGCCCCCCCGATCTGTATTGTCCAAAGATCCTTAAATAATAACCAATTGGAAAAATAAAACCTGGTACTCGTCTCCATGTTAAATTGTAATGCCAGGTTTAAATACTTAAAAGCATTGAATCATAACAATAAAAGCCTATATAAATGGACATATATTTAACCGAGTACTTTTTTTTAACTTAGCTAAAATTTAACCAACACAACTCTCTAGAATTATGGGTTCCTAAAGAATTTTAATTAGTCAGGGAATTTTACATTTCAAAAAACTTTAATAATTTTCAAATGGACAAAATTTTAAACTTTTGCATACAAATCACAATTATATTGTCTTATGATTAATATCTACTATAGTCAACAAATCATTTTAATAGTTCCTGCCATCATCAAGCTTACATTTTAAGCAGAGGAGATAATATGTACACTTATTGGATCTTGTGATAGAATGCAAAGTCCCTGAGGGCAAGCCTATTTCATTTTTGTCTCTATCAACAGCACCTATCATAGTGCCTGCTTAATAAATGTTTATAAATTGATTCCATCTATATGTTTGAAATTGAAACAGAGTTATTTGAGAAAAGCACTATTATCTGGGGGAGGAGGAGTGTTAAGCGGAGCTTCAAGAAAGGTTCAGAAACAAGGCAGAAATTGAACTGATCCTTGGCTTCTGACAGATGGAAAGGAGGAGGGAATGTATTCCAGGTACACAGGTCAACAATTTTAAAAAGCATAGAAGTAGGAAGTGGTGAGGAAAGGCAAAAAGGCCTATTTGCCTGGTCTGTGCTATGTGTGAAAAGAAGCAGTAATATTGCTGTAAAAGTAGCTTAATTTGCAATTTTTTTTAAATGAAGGAAGAGCTTTTTGTCTCTGTTTGTACCAGAATAACTCATTGGCAAAGAGTAGAAGCTTAGAGTCCTGGGTTTACAGCTTTCATCCCAGAAAGGATTTTAGAGACCATGAAATCCACCCCCCTTCATTTTTATAGAAAAGGGTTAAATGATTTGCCCAGAGTCTGAAACAGAATTTGAATCCAGATCTTCCTGTCCTCAAGTTCAACATTCTCTCCATTAAGTCACACTTACTAGATTGGATAAAACTAGGAAATTCTGAATCATCTCAATCAAGATTTTTCAATTTTTGTTCCTTTTTTAAACATAAAAATAGACATAAAAATGAAGATAGTATTCTTGTTTGGATGTGCTGGATTTGATGGATCTGAGAACTATTTGTGAAACCAATTAAGATTTGGAAGAAAAAAGTAATCTTCACCCTCTCCATCCTAACCCTTACAAAGTTTTTTTTTTTTTTTTTTTAAATTTCAAATACTTGGTTCCAAAGAAAATGAATAACACAACCAGACCTGGGTTTGGAAGAGAAACTGATGATGTCTACTATTTCTTTTTTTTTATTAAAGAAGTTGATAAATGAGCAAAAATTTTGCATTGGACAGTAACTACATTGTTTCATCAGTGAAAGGGCTGGAGTGCTTAGCTGGATTTTCTGTGCAACTCGAGAGACTTGGTCATTAACCAATTATATCAGCTCAAAATGCCGATCAAGAATCCAATGCTACTGATTATAACAGTGCGTACATATTGCTTTTCTCTCTAGTGTGCTTTTATTTTGCTGGTAATGTTATTAGAACGGCACCAGATTTGGAGGGTTTTAATTCAACATCTGTCCCCTACTGTCTGACTGATTAGGTAAAACCTTTATGTGCCATGATGAGCCAGTCACTATAGTTCTGCTGCTGTGTGTGTCGAATCAGAGCCATAGGACTAAATTCATGAGGAAGAAAAAAACCAAAGGGCACTAAATGGCACAGTAGATGCTGTGCCTGGAAGCAGGAAGACCTGAATTTGTAATCAGATACTTACTACCTACCTGTATGTTCCTATGCAAGTCACTTTACCTCTGTCTGCCTCAGTCCTTTTCTATGTGAAATGGAAATAGCAAGGGCACTTACCTTACAGGGTTTTTGTGATGCTCAAATGAGATAATATTTGTAAAGCACTTAGCACAGTGCATGGTATTGCGAACCCAGATCTTCCTGAATCCATAGTGGGATGCTCAATGCACTATCCCCTATGCAATGCTGTCTTCCTAACTTAGAACAATCAGGAGTGAGTGGGTGACTTGGTAGAGTTTCACATTAGAATTATTCCTACTCCAAAGCCCTCTTCTGAAAATCCTAAAAACAGATTTTATAGAATATTTAGGGGTTTGCCACCTCATTTGATCCTGTTAACAATTAATCCTCTGAGGCAGGTATAACAGGTGATATCTTTCCATTTTACGGATGAGTAAACTGAGGCTCGGAATGCTTAGGTCCATAGTCACATAACTAGTAAATATTTGAATTCAGATCTTTCTGACCCTAATATCAATCTTCGCTCCAGAACTCGAGAACCAAGGGGATAAGCGAACAATGAACTTTTACATTTGCAAAGGACTGAAGAGAATGCCTAAGTTGAACTCAATAGCCAATACCTGTCAGAGTCAAAAGGCAGAAATGGTTTTGGAGAATGGTGGGTGGGATACCCCGGACCCAACTGGAAACCTCACTCCTCTCATTTGCGAGGCTCCAAGGGAAACACTACCCAGCTTCCTTGAGAGGCTGGCACTTTGAAGCTAGCATCAGACGTTCTGCATCTTTGGCTTCTCTCCGGGATTTTGTGCTTGTATGAAATTTGTGGAAAGGAGGGAATATCCTGAGGCTGCTGTTGATTTGTTGAACCATCAAACATTGTTAACATAGGGCCATGGCTTAGTAAATACTTGTTTCTTTCTTTCTTTCCTTTTATATTACTTCTCTTTTCCTGTTGTCACCCCAACTATGATTTTTGTCTTCTAAGATAACATTATATCTACATTGTATACAAACTGCATGTATTTAGTTATTATTTCTTGTCTCCCCCATTAGGATGCAAAACTCTTGAGAGGAATTGTTTTTGCCTTTCTTTGCGTCCCTGTTTAGTGCAGTACTTGATTCATAGTAAGAGATTTATAAAAGTTTGTTGACTGAAATGTCATTGCTATCTTTATCTGGTGGAATTTAAAATCAGTCCAAGAGGAAGAGCCTCGAATCAGTCATTCCAAGTCCCTTGAACATAATTAACATTATAATGAAGGATAATTTAAAATAATTTTAAAATTTAATACCAACATCAGTCATTTGAGAAGATACCCAGTAACAAAAAGCTATTATAAATTTGGTAATGCTTTGATAAACAAATTTGTATTTTATTAATTCCAGTGGCATCTATGTTCATTTCAATATATATATATATATATATATATATATATATATATATATATATATATATATATATATATATATATATATATATATATATGATATCTATTCCATCAAGAGAGCCTTATTTGCTTGTATGTTATATACTGTCAATTCTTGAGACGGTTGGAATATATATGGATTGAATTGATAGACCTCAAACATCAGTGGGTTGGTGTTTGGACACCATTGGCCTGAACTGTTGCGTTACCTTTCAAGTTGACTACATTTGTTAGGATCTGGCTATCTCAAAAGAGGACAAAACATTTATTTTGGGTTTTTTTTTAATTTCTCTGACTTTTACTCTTTATTCCTCTGACATCTGGCTTCCATGATGAAATCCACTCCTTTTATTCAAGGCAAACAACTGATGCAGGGTGAAAGGAAGGTAGCTGGCCATCTAGCTGTCAGAATCAGAACTCAGAAGGTCTTTGGTTAAAGATCCTGTGCTCTTTCCCTCGACCTGGTTCTCCATATAACATTCTAGGATTGTACTCATGATCCATCGTCCCTTCTCCTGATTGGGTATTTCATTCTTTAATAAAACAATCCTGCAAAAAAAAAATAGTACTAAGAATCACAGGTTAAAGAGAATATTGTCAAAACTTTCTATCTCCTTTTTCTATCTTTCTCCCTTTACTTTATTATCCCCATTTTTTTTGTCATTTAACTCCAATTATGGGATGCTAAGTGCTTTTGGAAATTTCATTGTTAATATCTTCTTACAGTGCTATTAACGTAAATCAACTTTAATAGTGTCCCAGCAAGTGTAAAAGCAATCAAAAATTCAGTACTCACGAATCATTCTGTAATTTCAGCATAAAATGTTAATAGAAATAATATCCAATACCATAAAATATCGGTAAATTCAACTTTAAATATATGTGATGAATGACTTAACCATTGAGCAGTGTCCCTTGTACTGATATGAGATGAAGAATTTTACTGGATGAGCCATATCTCAATCACATGGAAACTCCCAGAAATCCCCTCCTCTACTTCATCCATATCAACCAATCACAACAGAATGAACACCGATTTTTTTTTAAATCTCTTTGTCTTAAAACCACTGGCTTCTTTAAAAGTTATAGGGGTGTATGAAGGAGAGATGTTGAGGGGAATAATACAGAATGAGGCAGAAACTGTCTGTTATTTAAACACCAATCATACAATCATTTAATTTCAAAGTTGGAAGTGTCTTCAGAGACCATTGAGTCTAGGGGGTTGCTAACTTTTTTCAGGGGGAGAACCTTTTAGCAGTCTAGTGAAACATAGGGAACCCTTTTCAGAATGTTTTTGAATGCATAAAATAATATACATAAAATGACAAAGAAAACCAACTATATTGACACTGATTTATCAAAATATTTTTTTAATAATTTCATGAACCCCAAGGCCAAGAAACCTGATCTAGTACAATCCCGTACTTGAATAGGAAATTTCACCCATAATATCCTTTACAAGTGACTGTCCTGTCTCTGCTTGAAGACTTCCAATGAATGAGAAAGTTGCAAAAGCAGCTCACTACAATTTTGAACAATTCAAATCAATTGGGAGCCAAAAATAACAAGTCTAATCCCTCTTTTACACGACAGTCATTTAAATATTTGAATGTGGCCATCATGTCCAATTAAGATTTCTCTTCTCCAGGTTAAGGACATGCACTCCATCCTTCAGTCAAACTTGTTTATAGTACAATACTATTACCATTCTCTTACCCTTCTCAGGAACACACTCCTGGTTATGAAGTTCCTTCCTAAAATATGGCAAGTCAAGATGTTGTGGAATGACCTCTGGGTTCAGAGTCAGAAACCCCAGTTTTTATGGATTTTGCTTTAAAAAATTAAAAGCCATCACTGAGAGAGCTTGAACTAAAATGAACTAAGAGGTTTGGGTTTAGAAATAAATGATATTTGCCTGGTTCTGTGGACACTCTTTTAAAGGAAAGAGTTCCTATCACAAAGTTCCTTTTCTCTCATAATATAATCCAGTGGTAGAGATATGGTAGAGCAATACTTGCTGATGACTTAGCCTGGCTTGATAGAATGGATACTTTTCCATTTCAAAAACTCTGCTGTTGCAAGGTTCCATAATCATAAACTTGTGGAATTTCAACGAAGGAGGAGACACTGCTGTATGAGGAAAACACATTGAATCCGTAACCAAAAGGCTTGGTTTTACTCCTACGTCTCTCCCATACTCCCTATGTTACCTGGGCAAGTATGTTAACCTCACTAGCATAAAGTTCCTCATCTGTAAAATGGCTCAATCTTGGTGAATTCTAAGGTGATTTTTAGCTCCAAGGCTAGATGTTAAGTCTAATAACTGTAGCCGATCATTTCTTTTGTCGTTGTCCATATTCATTTCCAGAAATGTTTTTCTCACTTTCATTACAGTTCTAATGTTAAGAGAAAAACTAAGGAATCGAACATTAAAAGCATGCCCTTAGCTCACTGAGGTAAGAAAGGAAGTCAGCCAGTCAAACATTTATTAAGTGCCTCCTAAGTTCCAGGCACTGTGCTAAGTGCTACCAATAGAACTAGTAAGCCTAATATATAAGGCTCTTAATCATTTGGTGAAAAATCAGCTGATCAAAGAATACTGTGGTTCATAGAGTTTGGGGCTAGAAGAGACTTTAGTGCTCATCCCTCCTAATTCCCTCATTTTACATATAGGGAAGCTGACAACCAAGTAAGTAAAGTGATTTGACCAGATCTCATGAGAAAGAAATGATAAAGTTGGTGTTTAAACCCATGTCTCCTGACTTAGAGTTCATACGATCATAGATTTTGAACTAGAAGCTGCCTTCAAGGCCACTGAAGGGACATTATACCAGTCCTAGTGTGGTGGTGGTAACAATTTGACCTGTTATTTAAGGGGGCATTAATGATCTATGTTTTCCAACTACAAATTTGTTGCTCTGAAAACAAGTTTGTCCAGTAAATTCTCTCATTCAGCTTGGCTCTGGCTGGGGAATGGGATGTCCTGACTAATCAAATACTCTGCTTAGGAAAGCCTTATCTTGGATTAACAATCTTCAAAAAATTTCGCCATGCACTGGAACTGATAAACATCTAGTGGAAAGAGCCTGGACCTAAGAAATCAAAAAGCATGATTTAGAGTCTTGGATCAGCTATGTGTACAAGGGAAACCACTTCACCTCTCTGTGGCTCAGTTGTCTTCTCTATTAAAAAGAGATAATAATAACTGACGTGCGTCATTCATAGGGCTGTTGTATGTCCGTCAGTTCATTTAATTTAAAGTGATATTTTAAACACTTTAAGAATCGTATACAAATGGAAAGTGTCACAGATAATCATGAATGATAGCAATAAATAAATTGCATTTGACATTTTTTTTTTGATAATTCTGGAGAAAACGCAGTGATTTCCCAGCATCCCAGGGTCATCATCATCAAGATCATTACAATTAATTATCAGTTACCATGTAGTCTATGTTTCCTAATGCTTCACTGGACACACTTCCTATGCCCATTAATGAGATCTTGGGGCTAAGTTGCCTTTCTTGATTACAAAGCAGAAATCTCTTCAGTTTGAGCGCAGAACCTCTTACCTTTTTTGTACCCTTGGAGCGCCCTGAGAAGACGTTTTTATTTTGCCACTGATGTTATCTCTGGGTGTTGGAAACTTGAGTTTCCTCATCCCTGGGAACGGTGACATGAATCACCAATCAGAAAGCTTCTTTAGAGGAAATCTGAGTGGCTGAAGCCACGGAGACCCGAAGGGGCTAACTCCAAATCCGCCAGCAGGTGGAGGTACCTTAAAGGGCTGTTTGAACCCCCTTTTTGTCCAAAAAAGCCCTGGATTCCTCTGTAAACACGAAGGCTCCTTTTGTGCCTGCAGCAGGAGAAATCGCCTTATTGTGAGGCTGTGAGAGAAACAACTTTAATCCTTGCAAAGCCCAATAATATTATGTATATTGACTGAAACCCTATGGAGTGGGCCTGACGGGGCTTTTTTTTCATTACCACGGTACATTGTAACCTAGCTACCTTTGAAAGTAACCAATATTGAGAGGTACTTGACATTTGCAAAGGATTATGGGTGTCCTCTCTATCTCTTCTCAAGTTCCCAAATTTACAATGGTCTTAATTTAAAAGTTAAGCCGGGGGATCAATTGCTTAGTCTAGGGCCGGGCTGCCCTTTTTAAAACAAAACAGGCCGTGCGCACAAGTCCAGGGCCCGGGCCGGGCCGGGCAGCCCGACTCGGGCCTTCGCTCCGATTGGCCGCTTGTTGGGCCTTCCTTTTAATTTGGGGGGAAGGCGGCTGGGCCGGAGCCGGTGACCGAGCGCCAGGCTTCGCTCCTCCAGGTGTGGCTCCGCGCCCAGGCAGCGGCAGCTGGGGATGAGTTGGTGAAAATGAAAAGGGGACATAAGTAGCTTCTTTAGCAAATCCCCTGGAAATGACACGGAGCCTCGAGGATCAATAAGATCGATCCATCCCCGGGCAGCAGGGCCGCGCAGCTGACTCCGCCAGCAAGTCCCAGCCCGAGGAAAACAGCCGGGTGATTCCCAGCAAATCTGCCACCGAGCCAGCAGGGAAAGCCTGCTCCGGGCGTCCTCCGCTTCCGCGTCGGGGAAATGGCCACTGGGGCAACGTGGAGTCAGGACCAGCCTGCCAGCCCAGGGAGGGCCCGGCAGCCTGACCTTCAGGAATGACCTCCCGCCGTCCCCCTGACCACTGTGCCACCTCAGGCCCCGCGAACCGGGGAGCGGGACGGCGGCAGAAAGCGCCGGGGCCTCCGCCGGCTCCAAGGGCGGACGAGCCATGGGAACCCGGACCAGCTGTCTCTGCGGTCCGAACCATGCGGGCAGGGCTGGGCGGCGGGCGCTGCCACCCGCGGGGGCCCGGGAGCCCCGGGCGGGAACGCGGCGCGGCCCGGAGCCTCGGGAGGCCGTGGGTCCCGACACTCGAGGAGCCCCGGCTGAATGACGGCCCTGGCAGCAGCTGCCTGCCAGACCCATCTGGTCTGAATCGTCTGCACGGGTTCGCGCAGCTGGGGCTGCGGGCATGGGTGGGGCTTCTGAGTAATGTGCCTGCATGGAAGGGGTGGAGAAAGGGAAGGAAGGACCAGACTCTTGTCATGAAGAACCGAGGGGGAGAACAACAGGACTCCTACTGTTTGTGCTTCGCGGCGGGAAACGGGCCTGTGGTTCTGGGCCAGGGAAAGGACTCGGCTCTCCCGCCTCGGCGGCCGTCACACCCTGTGGGCGCTGTCACATCACATACTTGGGCTATGATTTGATTGTTTCGCTTTTTACAAGGGTGGTATAATTAGTTTCACATTTTTAATTTATAGCGTCAGCTAAGCTTTTTAATCCGTTATTTATGGCAAAGAGCTAAATTGCCTTCTGACCCTCATCGAAAGCATTTTGCTGCTACAGTTTGTAATCAGTTGTTTGGCTGAAGCTTGTGGCTTTCTTGAGGGAAAAGCGCCTGGCCCGGGGATGAGTCGCTTCAGCAGCTTCTCAGTGTTTCCTGATTCTGGAGTCCTGGAAACTCTGCCCGGAGCTTCCAGGTTTTAAGCTGGGTGCTATCTCCCTGAGCCCGGCCACGATAGCAAGCGCAGCCGACAAACGGAGAAACCCGTGGCCCGAAAAGCCCAAGTGGGATTTGGCGGCATTTCTGCATTTGTTTCTTTTTCTGTCCTGGAGCTCCACCCTACCAAGCAAGAGCAGTATGTATGTGTGTGTGTGTGTGTGTGTGTGTGTGTACACATGCTATACTGACATGTACACATTTATGTATGCAAATACATAAACAAATACATGCATATATGCACACACATGTATGTAACTACACAAATATATGCATGTATGCACACATGTGTGCAAATACATGTACAGATATGTGCATGTATGCAAATATATATACAAATATATGCCTATATACACATCCACACACCTACATATACAAATATGTGTATATACACATGCATGTAAATACATATATAAATATATACACCTACACATTTATATACATTCATACACATATAACATGTGTGAGTACATATTAATATGTGAATATACATGTATGCACATTTATGCATGTATGCATACATATGTGTGCATGTGTAAATATATTATTATACATTTATACATAAATATATGTGAATGCATATACAAATATATGAATATACACATATATACCTACATATGTAGACATTTATACGCATGCATGTATATGGAATATGTAAAGGAGGAGGCTAACAAATGGGCCTATAAAATTGGGCAAAAGAAAGTTGAAATGAATTCAGTGCACTGAAAGTACAGTTTTTCCTTTGTAACAAATCTGTCTGGGGATAGAGCAGCTGGGATGGTGGGTCAAGGGAGGATCTTCAGAATTATTTTCCTTTGGATTGAATTGCACTGATGGATGCTGCCAGATACAAGTGGAGCTGACCCACAGATCTTCAATCCAACAGTATTTTTGTGACGGTGTTTGTGACGGCATCAGGAGAGAGAGAGGATCCCTCCACACTGGGAGTCCCCGGCAGCTCCTGATGCTAGCTCCTGATGGCCTCCAAGCCCATGACCACTGGGTTCCCTTCCCTGAGTCCATTTAAGTTGGAGGATGAAAGGGTTAAAAAGGCAGCCTCAGACTGTAGAAAAAGCAGCTGCCATGGGGGCCAAAGAGGATTAATGCTTAGATGGGAGCCTCCTTGTCTTCTAGGCCAAGAGGGTCTCAATATTTACAGTAGGTTAAATACATACCAATCGAATCACATGTTTAATGAAGTGTAACAAACATGTAATCAGATACATATCTATTAAATAATTGTGGAATCTCAGCAAACATGTTCTTAATAATAAAGGGTGCAGATGTCTTACAGATTGGGGAGAGGAACAAAGAATGAGGAAACTAATAGAAGGAATAAGAGCTATCTTCTGAAAACAAAGAAGATGGCTGAGCTTCAGCCAGAATTTGATACAAATATCTGCCCTCATCTGGAGCCGAAATGGGATCCGAGCCAAAAAATAAATAGACTCTAAATAGAACTTTTAGAAAGGAAAGGTTAAGAAAAATATTTAAAAGCCCAAAGAAGAGCCTGATCACCAAAAAAAGTCATTAATAAAGGTATGCCATCTTTACATTCAGTTTTTCAGAACACAAGACCATTGTAATTGCATCTTCACATCTTGAGTATTCCATAATTGCAGGTACCAGTTAAAGAGTGAAAAACAAAAGAGCCACATGATATATAAGTGGAGGATTAGTAAGTTGGTTTTTTCCCCCTATAAACGTGGTAATTATGATATTGTATTGCAATACATTATTAGAGTTACATCAGCAAACTGCTGTTGTAAGCTGATCTCCTTCCTCTTGTAGAGAGTCTAGCTAAGCTTGACTCTAACTAATAATTAGTCCTTAGAGTTAAAAAAAAAAAGGGTGCAGTTACCGGAGGAGGATGTCCTTGTCTGAATTCAGACATGAACTCAAAGTCCATTGGCATCTAGCCAGATGTAGACATCAAGATTATAGAGGCAGCATTTTAATTTCCAGAATCAGAAATCGCCTCTTTTACTCCCATATCTCCTTCCTGCTACTCAGACTTCTTCTTTTGTTTGTTTTGGTAATAGCAGCTTACCCTAGAGTAGGCTTGGGTGGAAGACAAGACAAGCTTGCTAGCTACAGCCTTAGTCCCTGAAAAGCTAATATAGCCGATGCACTGTTTGTTCAAAGTATTTGTGTTCTCTCAGTTTGAACATTCCCTCCACTAATGGAACTCACAATTCTGCTCCTCTTTCTTATCCTATGTCAGCTTTGATTATGCTTCTCCCCCTGAACGCCTAATTAATTGATGATCATCTGTTGTTTATCATTTATTTCTTCAGTGATTGGAATATTACAGGATTTGTGGCCACATGACATCCCCAAGAATATATTTGCGTCAAAGAGATGGGTTTTTGCATTGCCAAGATTGGGGTCACTGAAAACGTTGTACCATTTTCTAAATGAAATCTAGTCCTAGCCTCCTCTTGCAGCTTTATTACAGGTATGAACCGTCACCAATTTATGCACGTTACACACAACAATGGGCTAACTAAACTGAATGGCTGCCTTTCCAGAGACATGGAGTGTCTTCTCCATGAGCGTTTGTTAGTGGAGATTTCACTAAAGAGACTTTGTAGGGTTCTAGACCTGCATGCCATGGGAGTAAATCATCTTCACAGAAGATCGTAAGAAATGACACAAAAAGAATCTCCCCATCAGCAGGAAATCCTTTTGTTCACAAGGGATCTTTCATGACACCTTTTGACTGTAAAGTAAACCACTTTTGTAAAGTAACTGCGCCTCTGTTCAACACCTTCCTTGATATAAATACTTAGTAGATCATTGGACAAAAGTCCCCATTGAAATTTTATCTCTCATAGAATTACATAAAAATGTGTGAATGGAATCTTTTCTTGAGAAGAACCTTCAAAACTCCTCTTCATTATACTAAGTCAAATTCAACTAAAATACAGAATGCTCCTTGGCCAAATGTATGACTAAATGCATGATCTACCATATACAATTGCCCTATTTCCCTCTCAGAGTGCCTCCAATTCATCCATAGTTCATAGGTCATCCATTGCAACCCAGACAGACCATCACTAGTCGCCCTGACTTTTGTCTTGCCATTGGACTTCAATAGTTCTGGAAAACAAAGTGAGGCTAATGAATTTAAGCAACTCTGGCTTACTTTTTTTTTTGTTATTGAAGTTTTTATTTTCAAAACATATGCATGGATAATTTTTTCAACGCTGACCCTTGGGTTCCAATTTTCCGCTCCCTTTTCCCCCATTCCTTCCTGTAGATGGCATGTAATCCAATATATGCTAAAAATGGTAAAAATATTTGTTAAATCCAAAATAGGCACACATATTTATATAATTATCTTACTGTACAACAAAAATCAGATCAAAAAGGAAAATTAGAAATAAAATAAAATTCAATCAAATCACAACAAAAAGAGTGAAAATGCTATGTTGTGTTCCACACTTAATCCCACAGTCCTCTCTCTGGGTGCAGATGGTTCTCTTCATCACAAGATCATTGGAACTGGCCTGAATCATCTCATTGTTGAAGAGAGACACATCCATCAGAATTGATCAGCGTATAATCTTGTTGTTGCCATGTACAATAATCTCCTGGTTCTTCTCACTTCATTTAGCATCAGTTTCTGGAAGTCTCTCCAGACCTTCCTGAAATCATCCTGCCGATCATTTCTTATAGAACAATAATATTCCATAACATTCCTATACCATAACTTATTCAGCCATTCCCCACCTGATGGGGGCATCCACTCAGTTTCAAAGGGGGCTGCCACAAACATTTTTGCACATACAGGTCCCTTTCCCTCCTTTAAGATCTCTTTGGGATAGAATCAGCTTTACTTTAAATCTAATTCACACACAAGTCAAGATATCACCCATGATGCCATTGGTCCTCTTTGAAAAAGAAGGGCCTACAGCAACAATCCATTCCCATAAAGATTTTAGAAAGATCCAAAGTTAGGCATATTACTTGATAAAGGCAATCATTTGCTCTTTTAATTTGCCTTTAATTTTGAGCAAAAGAACTTTCGTGGTCTTTCCTTTTTGGAATCTTCCCTTTTTTGAGATATATTAAGACTGATCTCAAAAAAATTGGTTGCGATTTTTTTGTTTGCTTGTTTCTTTTGTACTTATAGCACTTCCAGAACAGATTTCTCCTTAAGAAAGCTGTGATATAATGGGGGAAAGTACTGATTTCAAGCCAGAAATCCCAATCATGCAACTTAATAGTTGTGTGACCTTACACAAATCACTTAGCCTCTCTCTAAGTCTCAATTTCCTTATCTTTTAAGCAGTGATGATAATCTCTGTCCTCTCAGGATTATTATAAGGACCAGATAATCTAATGTGTGTAAAAAAAGTTATATAAAGATCCAATATTTTAATTTTTTTCTGTAAATGCTTGTTCAGATATACCTCTTCTTCTCAACTTTATCTCCTCTATTGCCATTATAATTTCCTTTCTAGTGCAGAGTTGTTATGAGTCAATCTTCTATTATCTTTGTCTGTATTAACAAACTGCTATTAAAAATGTCATCAGACACATTACTTTGTATGATAATTTGTTTCCTTCTTTCCAGTTTCTACAATCACCATTGTGCTAATCATTTAGATTAGTTGCATTTCATAGCAAACTTTTTAAAAACTTATCTTCTCCTCAACTATTTTTGGCTATTATTCTTGCTGCTTATATTCTTCCATTATCCTCCTTCACAATTTTCACTTTTTGCAAATGAGCTTATACTACATCATTAGCTGTTTTGCCTCTTCTTGGAAAGGCATTTTGCTGATGTCTGGCCTTCTAGTGCTGAGCTTCCTTGATCGTCATATATGCAGAGACTAGATGGCCCTGAGAGCTTAGTTTTTCTTGGTTTATTGGGGCCTCCCAGGTCATCAGTTCCATTGGTATCACCTTCAAATAATGTCCATGCCATAAAAAAGTATCCAAGTGGAAAGTCTGTATGTGATGGAGCATAGCCTCAAAATTAAAGACACTGGATAAAAATATAATATTTTAAAGATTGTAGATACTTTCAATCTAAATGTAGTCTTGTAATACTATTGAGAAAACATCCAAAAAACATACTTTAGAGAAAAATATTTTTGAACTGGATCCATGATTTCATGGACATAGAGAGCTCCCATAGAGAAATTCTCTCTACCAACCTAGAGGGGAAAAGTACTTATCAAATGGTATCTGACAGCTAAGAAAAGGAAAGAAAAAAGGAGAGTTCCTTATGTCATATTGATACCTAGTGAAAACTGAACATAAATGACAACTACTTAATCCACAGAATAAAATATTTAATTTCTTATATCATAATCTCCTCATTGCCACAAGTGATTTTTCTCTGCTTTCAATCTCATTTTCCATTGTTGATTTCTAAAGTGTCCCATGCTATTTCATTTGCCTTAAAACAAAACTAAGATACCATATTTTCTAATTAAATATATGGTATATACAGGTTGAGAACAACAGACACTACCAGTACCCATCTTTAAGTTACAGTGACTGGAAGCCAAGAGAAAAAAGAACTGAAGAGAAGAGAAAGAAGCTTGCTTTCCCAGTAGTTCCTTGAGAATCTGACAGAAGTTTGACTTTTAATTCGCAATCTTTACCAGTTACCAGGGCATGATGCTAGAGAAAAGTGGTCCATGAAGTAATCATCAATTCCTTAATCATGATTTCCATATTTTAAAAGGATATAATCATCAATAGTCGACGACATATTAATACCTTGCAACTGAGAAATCCTGCCTCTTTGTGGATTTAAATATATAGCCGGGGTAAGCCATTGGTTCAATTTTCTCATCATCATTCCAGTTAGCCATCTTACCTTTGCTATTTATTATTCAATTCCAAGTGGGGATGCAATCCATTAAGTATGTTAGTGAGTCAGCATCCAATAGCTAGCAAGTTACCTATGTCTCAAGTAGTCAGGAAACAAACAAAAAAAAATTCGAAAAGCTTCTCCTAGTTCCTTTTCTCTCCACCTCAGCTTTGTGATTTTCTTTGCCAGTGCCACTGTAGTTATTCTCCACATAAGGGTAACCTAATGGCTTTTAGAAAGGATTATTCTTGACACTATGGGCTCTGCTGTACTAAGCTGAGTTGAAACCCTCTTCTGTATGCTACAGGTTATTAGGGTTAGCTGCAAGAATGTGCATTTATTTACTGAAGGTACTTTATAAATCAATACCTTGTTTTTGAACTCAGGTCAATAGGAATAACTCAGAAACACCAACCAACAACTATTGCATCCTGAAAACAGCACTTTCACTGTATTGATTTTGGGGAAAGTATCCTTTCCTGGCATTATTCACACACCCTTGATAAGCAATTCGATGCAATCAAAAAATTTAAAGGATTTCTACTATATATATATATTTTTTTTCTATCATGTCTTTAAATTGCAATTTATTTTAGTCCTTGGAAAAGGTGAGTATTTGGAGTCCCTGGAAAATGAAGTTTTTTGTTTTGTTTTGTTTTGTATACACCTCAATGATTGTGGAGGGGGGAAATTTTTTGCTGATTCAGTGTTGGAGCAAAGTTGAACCAGATTTGTGGAACATTTCATTTTACTCAGCATGATTTCCTTCTCTCCCTTGGTGAATTTCAGTGATTATTTTCAGTGAAGTTTTACTCACCCTTATCAAATACTCTTTTTCAAGGATCTATGTGATTATTCTTCTGAGCTGGGCACCACAAAATGCAAGGGCATCAAAATAATTCTACCCTCTGGGAGCTTTTAGTCATTTCCTACTTTATCAGAAAAGTCCAACTTTGTTAGGATTGACTCTTTTTTTTTTTTAATAGTAATTTTCATATGACTAGGTGATATAGTGGATAGAGTGCTGGAGTCAGTCAGTAGCCACTTATTAGCTGTGTGATCCTGGGCAAGTCACTTAACCTCATTTACTTCAGTCTCTTCAGCTATAAAATGAGCCAGCAAAGGAAATATCAAATCACTCCAGTATCTTATATACCACGAAAACTCCAAATAAGGTCATAAAGAGTCAGACACAACTGAAATGATTGAATAAAAGTGACTATTATGTAATCTCTGCTGTTGATGTTTCTTATATCTAAAATAAATTCAATATCCTCCTCTTCCCATTTATTGCCATCTCTAGCATCTTAGTTTATCATTTATTCATTATATATTGCCTTATGTTGACTCTATACTCTATGAGGATAGTCATCAGATCTTTATTTCCCTCAGTGCTCCCAGAGTGCCTAGCACAATGCCTTGAACATTATAGGTGTTAAGTAGCTATTTATTCATTATTTATTCAATATTTTATCTTTAAAATGCCTTATTCTTCGCTTTGTTCAAAAACCTACTTCAGTTGAAATTTTTTCTTCAAAGTTTATACTGTTTATACTCCAAGATCTGCTTTCTTTCATTCCATTTATGAAGATTGTGTTTTAGGTCCTTTTTTTCATCTTTTGCCCTCAAAGCAGAGATCTGTGATCATCTAACATCCTGAATTTATTCTCATACCTACATTTCTCATTTTAAATCATCAGTTCAGATCTGAGTTAAGGAAAATACACAGAAATTAACTCCCTCATATTCAGTGCTTATCTATCACCTTCACCTTTGAGTTTAGACTGATTTTAAACCTGATTCTTTCCTAGGGTGCAAGGCATATGGTCTTGTAGCCTATATAAAATAGGAACTATATTTTTGATATGATAAGATCAAGAGGGAAACCACAGATTTTCCCAATTACAATAAAAATAATTTATATTCCTGAGTTTACTAAAGATAGGCATAGGAGAGAATAGAGAAAAAAACATACTACAGGAGTACAAGACAAAAAGAAAATAAAAAACTTGTAACCTCTCTAGAATGCTGAAACACACAAACATGTGCCACATAGTAGAGATATGCTATATACATATAGGCATCTATGTATGTACATGTATATGTTTATATACCCACATGTGTGTATGGAGAGAGAAAGGGAAGAGAGAATCAAGATTTATTAGGCACTGCTCATACCTGGCACTGTGCTAAGTACTTCACAAATATTATCACTTGATCCTCATTCTGGAAGGTATAGGTTCTATTATTATACTCACTTTACAGAAGAGGAAATTTAGGCAGAGGTTAAATGACTTGCCCAAGACCAATAAGAATATGAAGAATATAAGGCTTGATTTGAAATCAGTTCTTCCTGATTTTAGATCCATGACTTTATTCATTTTGCCAGTTAGCTGAGAAAGAAGTCACTAAATGTTGGATGTGGTGAGTACTCCCCCAAAAAATTGAACAAAATGAAATTAATTATATTTCAACAGTCAAAAAATGACTAGCCCTACAGAGTAGGACATGCTACTGAATCAGGCACCTGTGTACATTTGGGTCCTTACTTACTAGAATAAATAGCAATTACAATATCAAACTTAAAAAATATAAATGAAGAAATAATGTACAATTAAGACAACTCTAACCCTACCTTTTAAACCAAATGTTGAAGAGGAAAAGTGGAAAATGGATAAAAGAACAGACATTGACACAATTACCTTTTTCTAATGAAGTTAAACTGATGTAAATCTATCAGTGCAATAAAAAGACCCAAAGAGTCTAGAAATTTCCTCAGCCAGCAAATATTTGATCTCCTTGCCAAGAAGAAAGAAATGGCAGCCAAAGGCAACATCAGTTTATAATCCAAATTTGTTTATAAAAAATTTAAAGAGAAGATTGGTGTAAGATTATGGGTATTATCACCTCATAAAATGGAGAGAAGCAAAAGAAGCAAAAATAAGTTTAGAGAAAACTTGGCAAGAAATTCAACTAACTAAAAATCATCCTAGTTAAGAATGAAATTGGAAAGAGACAGCAGAGAGATAAAAATGGAAACGATCTGTAAAGATCCTTCATGACAATATAATTTCAGTATCTCTGATGATGGAGCTACCACATTTGTATTCTTAATCCCTGCCAGGTTGCTATATAAGGAATTGGAAATATTCCTAAGAAAAACAAATTGAAGAAGAGTAGATAAACTTAATGAAGAATACACAGAAATCTGTGCTGGAGTTGAGATAATTTTTAAGATCTTGAAGGATTAATTGTAAATATATGAAAAAGAAGGAACAGCACCAAAAAGTTCACAGGCGGGAAATCACAGACTTTACTGCTATCAATAAGACAGATATAAATATATGTGTGTATATACATGTATATATGTGGCATGTACATATATATGTTGGACATATATTTATAGACAACGAATTGAGCACAGAACTTAATAGGAAAGGATTGGGCTGGATCATCCTTGGAAGATCACAAAGTACTTTTTAGTGACTTTAAGCATCTCCCTGAACCAAAGGTCTTTTTAAATTTTTTAATGATTTTTATAATTTTTAGTCAATTGATAAACATTTATTAAGCCTTATCCATGATTATGCTAATCACTGAGCATACAAGGAAAAACAAAAGACAGTCCCTGATCCCCATGGAGTTCACAGTGTAGTGGTGGAAGGCAACAAGTAGCCAAAAAATAAAAAAATAAAAAGATTAAAATGTGAGATGGGGAAAGGGTGAGAAGGAAGGAACATATGATGAAGTCTTGAGCCCTAGTAGAAAATTATGAGATGGCTGCTTTGGGCCCCTCAAGTAGAGGATCTGGGAGAAGCTCTAGCAGGAGCTCTCTGATCCACTCTCCAATAAAAGGGGCTGGGGGCCCACAGAAGCAAGGAGTACTAAGAAGGCATAAGCTTCAGAGCTGATGTGATCCTACAGGCAACAACGAGGAAGCCCATGATAGCAGCAAAGTGGGTGCTCCCTCCCACTGTATTCCTAATTAGATAATTAAAAGAGAAAAAGACACCCCCCAAAAAATATGCATAATCTAGGATAAAGAACCTACATTGGCCATAGCCAAAAATCATAAATCATCCTGCAGCAGCGTTTAGGTAGCATGTTTCATCTTCAGTCCTCTAGGACCTGTGGTTTATATTTCCATTGATCAGAGTTCAAAGTTTTTTGAAGTTTTTTCCCTATAATGTTGTCCTTGTATAAATTGTTCCTCTAGTTCTGCTCTTGCTCAGCATCAGATCACAGAAGTCTTTTTTAGTTTTCTTTGAAATAGTCCATTTCATCATTTCTTACAGCTTAATGATATTCTCTTTCTCCATATTACATTTACACATATCATTTGATATGCATATATCATAATTCATTTAGCCATTTACCAATGAGTGGGAAACCCCTTTGTTTCCAATCTGAGACTATTATGGAAAAATGCTATGAATTTACTTGTCCATATGGATAACAATATCTTCTAGCGACAAGTCAAGAAATAGTATAAAATGCAAGCTTTAGGTCACCCAGAGGGTAATGGAGAAGTACATACAAAGTAGGTCTGAACGGGCTGAAACATCTTGCCAAGGGAGGATTGCACAAGAGAAACAGTAAATGATGTCATCAGAGGAGAGTTTAACTGGAAAAGAAGGTGGGCCAGTTGTGTTGCAAGAATGAAAGCTGACCAAGAGGCGTGGTATTCATGCATGTCATGAGATCTAGAAAAAACCCTTCCCCCTCGACCCTGCCCCAGAATATTGGATGAATTTGCTCCAGGGTAGCTACAAAACCCAAGAGAAGAATCCCACTGGATGAGAAGCCATTGGTGTGACCTGCATTACTAATAGCAATCCTTCATGGATGAGATTTCAGGTCCATCACATTGAAGCATTAATACAAATTAGTATTTATTTATTTTTTTATTATTTTTAAATTTATTATTTTTAAAATTATTTTAAATTATTATTATTTATTAATTTATTTAATTAATAAGATACAAATTAGATCTTACATTATTCACATATTCTTTAGGATAGCAAAGTCCAAGGATGGTTCAGAAACCTGTGATATGTTGCTTTCACTGGTAGTAAAAAAGAGAACTTTATGCTTTGGTAACCTTATGACTAACCTTTTCCATACTGTTTCCTTTCTTATAGCCAAAGAGATCATGCTATTTTTATATCAACAAATTACCCTTAATGTTTAAGTCTAATTACTTTTTTGCATATTCCTATAAGTAATAACAAATAGCACATTTTAATCATAGAATTGTGCCTATAAGAATTCTCATTCAAGTATATGCGAGTATTTGATGGATACAATTTGAATAATTTCTCCAAACTCACATGTATACATTTTTTTTCATCTTCTTAATAAGACAGCTGAGTAATAACTTATTTCTTTGAGCAAATTTCCTATACATCTGAGTTGTGTTTGGTTGTTTGGGTTTTTTGATAACCCTAAGCTATGAGAATTGACGCATAGGATTGTGGGAAAGAAGATTAAAATTCGAAATAGTAAATCAGTGATTGTCATAAGTTTATGTAAAGGACAATATATTAGGAAGGAATAAAGATATATTCAAATTCAAGTGAAGGAAGCATTGCTACTGGATAAGTATGGCAAAGAAAACTGCCATCCTACTCTAGACTAAAAAGGAACTGCCAGGAAAGAGATATAATATCAAGCAAAAAAAAAAAAATTAATTTAAATGCTCTACTAAGAAAAATTAAGAAGAAATTATCAGAGAAATCCATTCAAAATTGACAGAAAATATGTAAAATATCTGAAAATTAATCTATCATGACATATATATATATACAATTACAAAACACCCTTTACTAGAATAAAGATAAATTTAAATATTTGAAGAGATATTCGCTGCTCCTTGTGGGTTAAGATAATATAATAAAAATGACAGCACTACCTAAATTAATTAAATTACAGATTTAGTGCTATACAAAACAGATCATACATTTTATAGCCAGACAAAATAATAATACAATTCATTTGGTAAAGAAAAAGTATAGAATCTCAAGGGACATAATTAGGGGGAAAGTACAAATGAAGAGCAGATAGCACTACCAGACCTAACATTAATAAAGCATTAGTCATAAAAATTAGTTTGTACTAGTTAAAAACAGAAAAGTAGTTCAGTTGAATAGAATAATTAAAAAGAATCAGAAAGCATTTTTTCCTTAAAAGTAGTTTGATATTGCATAAATCTATGTACATGACAAGAGAACTCTTTTTAACAAGAACTGCTGCTGAAATCAGTTTGGCAGAAATTGGGTTTTGACCAACACCTTATACTACTTGCAACAATAATCTTGAAATAGATACTGACTTAAATCTATTTTTTAATTAGAAGAAAATGAAATTTAGGTACCTCTCACAACAACATCTGGGAGAAATGTTTAACCAAACATGGAATAGATAAAAGTGGTCATAAAGCTTAAAAATACAATTCTAACTACATAATTTTTAGAACTGGTAGTAATAAAATCAGTGAACAGAATTAAGAGGAAGAGAAGCATAGGAAAATATATCACATATCACAGATAAAAATCTGTTTTCTAAATATATATATATATATATATATATATATATATATATATATATATATATATATATATGACATTGACACAAATGAATGACTCTAAGAGCTACTCTAAGAGCTATTCCCCCCAAGATAAATGGCCAAAGGAAAGGAACCATTTTAAGAGAGCTTTTATAAATTATTAATGAACATTTGAAAATGTTTCATATAACTAAAGACAAAAACCAGAGCAAATTAACAAGAATTCTCAAGTTTCACTTCCCTGGGCTGCAAAGACAAAAGTGATCAATAAATTATTGTTTCATTTGAATATACAGTCTTTTAAATGGTCCTTCAAGATAGAAGATGCTCTAACTACCCATTAGTAAAACACAGTTTGAGTTAATAATAAAAATTCACATTTACAAAACTCCTTAATGTTTGTAAATTTCTTTTCTCACACCAGCACCATAAGGTAGATAATACATATATTATTGCCTCGAATTCAGACTTTCCAGTAATGAACACACAGCTTATAAATGTTTGAAACATGATTTTAGCCTAGATCTTCTGACTCTCAGCTCAATACAATGTTCTTTATATTAATTTTGTAATAGTAGTGATAGATGTTCACTGATTCACTCACATTCCTTTAAATTCATATTCATTTAAATTTTAAATTCATATAATTATTTAATTAATTAAGTATTCATTATAAATTTATTAAATATTCATTTAAAATTCAAATTCATTTAAATTCATATTCCTTTAAATTAACTCTTTTGAATAATTATATGGGTTGTTTTACATTATATTTTGAGATGGCTGATCTAATTTAGGGTCAAAATTGACTGTTCATTTTGTTTTAAGGAAAATATAAAGTCAGTCCATATGAGGGTCAAATCATATTTAATAGTATTATGCTAGTAATATTAGCAAATTAGCAAATAGTATTTAATTTAATAGTATTAGTAAAAATAAAATTGGTATTTATAGTTATCAGTGTTTCTAGATAGAAATACAAATATTGAAACCAAAATAGCTGCCTCAATGGAAGCAGACTGTCAAGCCCCCACATGTCTACTCAAAAAACAACAACAAACTTAAAATTCTCAGCAGAACAAATAATGATCAAGAAATTCAAGACAACCTACAAAAAAGTCAGCAAGAAACCCAAAGACAATAGGAAAATCCAACACCCAGAGGCAGAGAAGCTGGCAGTCTCCCCAATATGAGTAGAGACAAGCCAGACATATGACTACAAAGCTCTGGGTCCAGAGGCAAAGAGAATAGAGTGCTCCCATCACAAAGTCTCAGGAAGATGGAGAGCAAAAAGCCAGAAAGTCCAGGAGTTGTAACATTGAAACTATCAGTAAGCATCCGCAATGAGAGTCCCATGACAGGAACCAACTCCAAGACTCCTGACTGCCTTAACACACTCTTGTATACTGCCAGAGAATGCCCTAAGGCTCTGTATTCTAAATCTCAAAGATCCAGAAGGTTGGGGAATGAAAGGGACTTAGACTTAACCTTGGGAGGTGGGGAGGTGAATGTCACCACAGGAATCCAGGTGACACCAAATAAGACCAAGCAGGGATGACCACCCACTCTGAATTTCAATAAATAATGGAACCTGGTCCTTGCAAAAAAGTGCAAATTAAGGAACTAAAACTGGAGATTTAATAAAACAAAGAAGACTCTCACTGGCCAGATTTTTTTTTTAAATTGTAGATTTAGAGAGGCACAAAAAACAAGTCTAGAAGGAGAAAGTAACTCCATTGCAACTTTTAGCAGAGACTCAATGGGAAAAAAATTTCCATAAGAAATAAAACTATATATTTTTAAAATGAAGTTAAAACTTAGACACAAGGAACTAGAAGAATAAATAGCTTAGAACACAAAGTGATTACTTATCCAAGTAATAAACTCCCAGAAATCTTAAATAGATTAGAATAGAAATCAGTAATTCCTTGAGACATCAAGAAATATTGGAATACAATCAAAAGATTAAAAATATTTTGCTATATTTCAAAAAGTTAAAAATAAGAACTTCTCATACCCATTAGAATAAGAGAGCAAAGAGAAGATAGAATAATCTACCAATCATCTCCTGAACAAAACCCCAAAAGAAAAAGTCCCAAGTCATAGCCAAAATTCAAAGTTCCCACAATAAAGAAAAATTACCGCAAGTATCTAAAGGAGTTCAAGAAACCATGGACAGAATCACACAGAACCTGACAGCTTCTGTGGGTGAGATGAGATAAAATACTCCAAGATGCAGAGGAGATAGATGTATCTAAAAAAAACTTATCCAGCAAAGGTAGGAATAATTCTAGAGGGGGAGAAAATGGATTTTTAATGGAATAGAGCACTTTTAGGTATTTCTAGTGGTAAGACCAGACTTCAGTTGAAACTATGAAATGCAAACAGAGAAAACTAGAAAGATGCATTCATTTTGAGCAACTGAAAGAAAGTAGAAATGCCAACATTTTTATAGGGGTGGGGGAAGCAAGTATCCCTTCAGAACTCTAAAGTCTTCAAAGAGAAAAAAGCAAAGGGGGAAAAAAAGAGGTCCTGGGGGTATCCACTCTATTCTGAGCATTTACCGAGGGAGGGGAAGAGGAGTGGATAAAATGAAGAAGAAACAAGTGTTTGTTGTGAGAAAGATGTACAAATGTGGGAGAGGGAAAGGGTGAACATATGTGTGTGCACATACACACGTACACACTCCCAAAGCACCAACAATTGTAGTGTAGAAACGCACCAAACTCAACAGAAAATCAAGCAAATGGAGGGATGGGGATTCAGAGAAAGGGGATACTTACAAGCAAAATAACAACAAGCCCTACTTGATCCTGAAGGAGGGAAACAAGAAAAAAAGAGGAATGCCCATCCATTTAGGGAATGGATGCACAAATTAGAGTAAATTTGTGTTTTTTGTACCACAAGAAATTATAAAAGAGATCATTTCAGAGAATCCTGTATAGATGGGATGATAACTCTTTGTGCTCTGCTTTCTTGGAAAAGACATGGGTTTGGTTGGCCGTTTCCTTCTCCAGCTCATTTTTCAGATGAGAAAACTGATGCCCTCAGCGACCTGCTGAGAATCACATAGCCAGGAAGTATCTGAGGTCAGATTGGATCTCAGGAAGTTGAATCCTCCGGTCTCCAGAGCCAGTGCTCCATTACTGCACCCCCTCACTGCGCATCCACCTTTGGTTCTCACCTGTCCCAGACTCCAGCTGTGGCTCCAGTGGCCACACTTCAGCCAATTGTCTCAGCAGAGACGCAGTCAGGTTGGGGCAGCCGACAGACCCAAACCTGCTGGTGTCAGCGGGACGAAGACTCCCCGCTATGGAATGGGCAGATGAGAACATCTTGTTCTGACAGTGACCCTGAAGGTGGCTCAAGCAGGGCCTGAGGAGGGCTGGTCAGACACCAAAAGGTTGCCCACCACCTCCCAAGCCACCACCAATCTTCTCGACTTTGGTCTTGCCACTGGACTTCAACAACTCTGGAAGAGACTTCATGCAACTCTGCCCTACTTATATCCAATTCACATGCAAGAAAAGACATTTCCCTGTGATGCCATTGGTCCTCTTTGAAAATGGACAAGGGGCAGCCAGGTGGCACAGTGGATAGAGCACCAGCCCTGAAGTCAGGAAGGAACTGAATTCAAATCTGGCCTCAGACACTTAATAATTTCTCGCAATATGACCCTGGGCAAGTCACTTAACCCCAATTGCGAAAGAAAGAAAGAAAGAAAGAAAGAAAGAAAGAAAGAAAGAAAGAAAGAAAGAAAGAAAGAAAGAAAGAAAGAAAGAAAGAAAGAAAGAAAGAAAGAAAGAAAGAAAGAAAGAAAGAAAGAAAGAAAGAAAGAAAGAAAGAAAGAAAGAAAGAAAGAAAGAAAGAAAGAAAGGAAGGAAGGAAGGAAGGAAGGAAGGAAGGAAGGAAGGAAGGAAGGAAGGAAGGAAGGAAGGAAGGAAGAGAGAAAGAGAGAAAGAGAGAAAGAGAGAGAGAGAAAGAGAGAGAGAGAAGAAGGGAGAGAGGGAGGGAGAGAGGGAGGGAGGGAGGGAGGGAGGAAGGAAGGAAGGAAGGAAGGAAGGAAGGAAGGAAGGAAGGAAGGAAGGAAGGAAGGAAGGAAGGAAGGAAGGAAGGAAGGAAGGAAGGAAGGAAGGAAGGAAGGAAGGAAGGAAAGAAGGAAGGAAGGAAGGAAGGAAGGAAGGAAGGAAGGAAGGAAGGAAGGAAGGAAGGAAGGAAGGAAGGAAGGAAGGAAGGAAGGAAGGAAGGAAGGAAGAAAGGAAGGAAGGAAGGAAGGAAGGAAGGGAGAAAGAGAGAAAAAGAGAGAGAGAGAGGGAGGGAGGAAGAGAGGGAGAGAGGGAGGAAGGGAGGGAGAGAGGGAGGAAGGAAGGAAGGAAGGAAGGAAGGAAGGAAGGAAGGAAGGAAGGAAGGAAGGAAGGAAGGAAGGAAGGAAGGAAGGAAGGAAGGAAGGAAGGAAGGAAGGAAGGAAGGAAGGAAGGAAGGAAGGAAGGAAGGAAGGAAGGAAAGAAGGAGGGAAGGAAGGAGAGAGGGAGGGAAGGAAAGAAGGAAGGAGAGAGGGAGGGAAGGAAGGAAAAGAAAAAATAGCCAAACTGTGAGCCAATGGAACATGAAGTGAGCTGAAAAAGGAAAATAATTTATATAGGGACAGCAACTTTGTAGAGGAAACCAGCTTTGAAAGACTTTAAAAAGTTTGATCAATGCACTGACCAACCATGTCTCCAGAAGACCTGTTGATGATGAAGCACCCTACCATGTGCTGATGGAGGCAGAGACATGATTTTTGTACATGGCCATTGTGTAGGATCGTTTCTGACTGACTATGCTTATTTGTTACAAGTTTTTTTTTCTTCCCAGCTTTTAATTGGGCAATTTCAAGGACGGAACAGTCAGCAATTATGATGCTATGAAAATAGAGGGCCATTTTTATTTTTTTCATTGTTTATTTTTAGTAAATGAAAGTTTAAGACAAATAGGCAAACAGGACAATTCTAAAATTAAGGTGTAATTTTTTTTATCAAAAAAAGAAGCAAGTCATATGGGGCAGCTGCATGGCACAGTAGCTAAAGAAACAGCCTTGAAGCCTGGAAAACCTGAATTCAAATCTGATCTCAGCCACTTACTGTATGATCCTGCACAAGTCACTGTTTAAACCCAATCGCCCTTCACCCTTGTCCAAAACAAACAAGTCATGAATGGAGATTGACAAATTTAGAAACAGTCTTTTTTATGCTCCGCTGCATATGTGAAAATGCTCATTTGGGGATATTTAACTTCAGAATAAATTTTTCAAAACAACAAAAAAAGAGAAACTATAAGGATATATCATATGTACTGCACCATTTAACACCATTCTAGAAGAGGGTTATTTAATTCTATGCTCTATAATTTAAGAATAAAAAAAAGAAATGAGGGTTCAGAGAAAAAAAACTAGTGTTAATTAACTGGAAGAAAAAGAGATTTAGAGATGGCAATGATTTCAGAAATGTGTAAAATCTGGAAACAAAAATGTAGCCCATGATAGAGAAACTGAAAAAATATTGTATATGAATATATGTAATTATTACTCCACAATGAATATTGCGGAACACAAAAATGTCAGAGTGACCTGGGAAACATACATCATGAAATGAGGCAGACTAATGCCAGACTTGAAAGTAAGACCAACGTAACGATATATACTAACTGTAACAACATGTAAGTTAAAATGGGCTACAAAACTATGATCAATTATATCGATCAATGTTGGTAACATGCCATCAGAGTTATGAGATGCATCCCTCCATTCTGTTAGTCTTCAATGCAATGAAATAGTTGTTGCAATTTGTATTTTATGACATATGTATATGCATATTTACACGTGTGTGTACATTTAAGTGCTATTTTAACTTGCTTACAAAATTAAGAAAAGAATACATTATTGTGACTAGATTAAATTGCATCACATATTTCTATCATAGAAAATGAGGCTATGAATGTAAATTGTTAGCACTACTGTCTATCTACCCAGGTTACTTATACCTTCGGAAGCTAATAATTAATGTGCAACAAGAAAATGGTATTTACACACATATATTGTGTCTAGGTTATATTGTAACACATGTAAAATGTATGGGACTGCCTGTCATCAGGGGGAGGGAGTAGAGGGAGGGAGGGGAAAATTTGGAGAAATGAATAAAAAAAATAAAATAAAATAATTCACATTCAAAAAAAAAAAAGAAAGAAAATGAGGCTATTATAAAGAGAAAAGAAGGGGAGCATTGTGGGAAAGATGCCTCCCATTTCTAATAGGTCTTTGCAAGTCCTGTCTGTTCCTGCATGGATGTCACTTTTTTTGTTGTCCTCCCATCCTGTTCACAACTCCCTGTGTGGTGTTTGTTTCATATTGTCTGGAATAAAGAGTATAATCTTTTTTAAATGCCAACAAAATGAAACCAGACAAATTAACCAATGGCAAATGAATAAAAAAATGAATTCATTCTGTGTCCATTTCCAAGTCTATATGAAGTTCCTGTACCTTTACTTTCATTTAAAATTAAAATATGTAATCATTACACATTTGTACATAGATGTATATGAAATATAGAGGTAGGTAAGAGATAGAGATGAAAGTAGAGATGTGTGTAGCCTAGTCCTTCTGATAGTTTCATAGAGGTCTTTCTATATTTCCTTGTGTGCTTCATATTTGCCAGTTTTTTCCATCATTGTATTATTTTACTACATAAATATATAATAACTTTTTCAAGCAGTCTTCGAATATATAGATGACATAAGTCATTTCCAGATTTTTCTAGTCTTTGGTGTCAACTAAAAACACTAAGATTTCTTAGAAAGGTAAAAAGACCAAAACTCAAAGGGGACAATCCCATTATAAAAATCTAAATAGGGTCAAAATCTCTGTTATCCAGCATTCTCTAAACCAGAAGTCTCAATTAACTGCCTCTTTTCATGCTTCAACAATACTGATAATTGGTGCTCATAATGATGATCTGGAGGCAATGGAAGACTCAGAAGTACCTTCTGAATCATCAAGGAAAGATCAGATTAAATGAATTTTATTGCTTTGTAATTCATTGAAAACTGGTCATCCATGTGTGGTATATATGGTAACTCCATGAACTGAATATTTGATTAAGCAGAGCAATATTTGATTAATTCATTCCCTTACCGTACCAGATTACAGACTATACTGTAGTATATGTGTATCCCTTGTCTCTGTGGTCTGCTACTAGAATTTGCATAGCTGGAGCAGAGTACCAGTTGTTTTCTTGCTATATGATAAAAGTTCATTTTCAAAACCCCCAATTGCAATTTGTCAAAGTCCATTTCCTAGTCCCCTGAACAATTCCAGCCAAATTGTATAACTGTTGGAATCATTTGCATACATAATCATGTTGGAGTGATGGTATAATCTAGGCAGGTCATTTATGAGAAGAGAGAACAATAGCAGCCAGGTTTCAATTCTTGGGGTACTCAGAGTAATTTATTGCATGGTTGATGTTGTCTTTCTAATTTCTGCCAAATGTTCTCTTTTAAAATGATAAACACTAAAAATTACTACCCCTCATGCATTATCTTTACTGCTTTCACAATCTTGAGTTGAGTGCCAATATGAGCACCATCTTACATGTCTGCCTCTTTTAAATGTCTAATCGCAGCCAAAACAGTAACAAATGGATTCAGTGTGGCATTCAGCTCAAGCGGTATGGACAGCAGCTTTAGCTTGGTTTGAGCTCTGTGATTCTGTGCATTGATTAACATTTGTTCGCTGTTTGATGATTTAGTATTTATTTTGATCTTGCAGATAATTTGCCAACCTATAGAACATTTTTTCCCAGCTCTTGATCCTCCCACTTCTATTAAAATGGAAAAATTAAACAAATGTAATCAAGGTTCTGTAGGGCCATCGTGAATTTCTACGAAACTCAAGCAAGTAATTGTCTGCCATTATTTCAGGCATTTAGACATTTTATGTCCTTTTTTAAGAAAAATTAGTTATTCTTAGCAATACCTCTATGAGTTTGTAAGGAGTCATCAACTCCCTTTCTCTCGAGCTATTGAAGAATATGATCTATTTCAACATTTCTTTAATTCCTTAGAGATTATTCATTCCTGAAAGCAGGGGAATGATCTAGGTGAAGGAAATCAAAACAGTAGATCAATAAGATTGACTCTGATACTTAGCAAAATTATAGAATATACTAAAGAGATGGTTAATAGGTATCTGGAAAAGGAAGCATTGATCAAATCGAGTCGGAGTAGCTTCTTCAGGAACAGGTCACATCAGAATAACTTTACTCCTTTGGTGACAGGATTTCTAGACTGGTAAAACAGGAGAATATCCTAAATGTAATTTACCTGGGTCTTAGTAAAGCATTTGACATTTCTCAAGCTATCCTTGCTTAAAAGATGGGTAGAGGAGGCAGCTAGGTGGTGCAGCGGACAGAGCACCAGCCCTGAAGTCAAGAGGACCCGAATTCAAATCTGGTCTCAGACACTTAACACTTCGTGGCTGTGTGACCCTGGGCGAGTCACTTAACCCTAACTGCCTTAAGGGGGAAAATGGGTAGATGTGGGCTAAGCAATAGTACAGTTATATGGAATTCAAATGACTGAAACCAAAGACTATCAATGAACAATTCTGCCATCTTGAAAGTCATTATCTAGTGGCCTTCTCCAAGGGACCTGTGTCTGTCCCTGCTCTACTTAATTTTATCAGTTATTTGAATAAAAGCATAGTTTATTAGATTTACAGATCGTACAAAACTAGGGAAAATAATCAACATGTTAAATAACAGAATTAGGATCCACAAACAGTTCAAAAGAAAATTAAATGTTGGGTTGAATCTAGTAAAGGAACAAAAGCAAAATCTTAATCTCTGTGTTCAAAACATTCATTTCAAAAGCACAAGGTAGGAAAGTTAGGAAAAGATTTTATATTATTACAAGTCTGAAAGCTCAATATTAGATCACAGTATGATATGATGTTAAAAAAAAAAACCCTAGTCCAATCTTGTGTAGCATTGAGAGGTTTAGTGTCCAGAAAGAGAAAAGGAAATAATTGCTGCACTGATCAGCACTTAGCACAGTATCAGACACACAGTAGGTGCTAAATAAATACTTGTTGACTAAATCACTGCACTCTTCCTGTTCAGACAACACCTGCAATATTATTTTCAGACTTTTGCCTCACATTTTAGGAGGCATATTGATAAGTTGGAGATTTGCTAGCATTTGAAGCAGGATGAAACCCTGAGCTTATTTATACCAGATGAAAAACTGATGATGGTCAGACTGGGAACTTCAAAAATTAGAAGTAGACATAGTATTTGAACATTTGAAAGGCTAATATAGAGAAGAAGAATTTGATTTATTTTGCTTAGCTCCAGAGAGTAAAAGCAAGATTACTATATTGGAATTGCAAAGATTTTTGGCTTGATGCTAAGAAGGAAGGTACAATAGGCAGAACTGTCTAAAAGGTGAGTGAGCTGCACTGGGGTGTGGCTTGTTTCCCATCAGTAGAGATCCTCAAGGAGAGGCTGGATGGCCACATAGCAAGTTCATTTTCTTACTTAAGAAAGTTAAACCAGGAAGCCTCTGAGGTCCTGTCCAACTCTGAGACCGATTCCTTGATTTTCCTATGAATGGTAATCGAGTAATAACCTTTGTTATCACATTAACAGACTTATAATAAAGTATTATTTAATCACCCCACACATAAAGAAACTGAGACAAAGAAGGGTGAAATAAACACTCCACTGTTATAAAGCACTTAAATTAGAATTCAGTACTCTATCCACCAAACATGGATGCCTCAAATATTGTTCTTTCCTCCTTAAAATTATATTTCACTTACTGACAGTGTTTCCAAATTCTTGGGAAAGCAATTTCAATACCTATTCAGATTAAAAAAATATTAACACCTCAAATAATTTAGATTTTAAATAATCTAGTTTAAACAGAGTAACTGATGAAGCTGATGACTCTCAGAACAAATCTGCTTTTTTCCCATCTACATAATATAAAAAACCAGACCCCATTCCCCCTTGAATTAAAAATATACAATTTTCATGTATTTGAATGAGAGACATGATTACAAGGGTACTATAAAACTTCTCTTTTACTTAAATTTGATGGCTCAGACTTTTATATTATCTGAGATTAAAGAAATGCTTCTAGACTGTCTCTAGATTTTTGAAATGGCTTTTTATCTTTCTGGCCTAATGATGCTATAGAATTCTTATCTAAGCCTAACTGGATTCTTCCTTATCAGGTTTTCCCATTACTACCTATGTTGGCTATATTCTTCTCTTCAAAATTACAGACTCATTTTGACACAGTTTTTCATGGCATCAGTTTTACTATGGCTTTAACTTTGAAGATGGAGCTGAATTAGCTTCCAGCATCATTTTGCTCATTGATAATGAGAATGGTTCTTCATAGGCTTCAGATCTCTGTTTTGCCTTTTATATTTTATTTTATTATTATTTTATTCTATGAGAATAGAATCAAAACTGTTCATAACCTCCCCACCACAACCATTTGTCTAGTTGTTTTATATCACACACTCCCCCATGGTTACTGGTCTTTGATGCAGTGACACAAGCATCTTTGCTGTTCCTCAAACAAGACAGTCCATCCCCCAGGTCTGGTCATTTTCTCTGGCCTTTCCCCATGTCTGGAACTCTTCACATCCTGACTTCCTAGATAAAATCTCACCTTCTACAAGAAACCTTTCCAGATCCCTCCAGTTCCATTGCCTTCCCTCCCCATAACTGCCAGTTTATTCTGTTTCTTCCTTGTTTATATGTAGTTATTTACATGTGGTCTCCACTATGAGACTGTGGATTCTTTTTGCATTTCCTTATTTTCCTGGCACTTAGTGCCAGGAGCTGGCATCTAGTAGGTGCTTAATAAATATTTATTGACTAACTGAATTAAACTACCAGTGTACAATCAAGTTTTAGATATATCTGTATTTAGATATATTAAATGTATCTGTATATTTATAAATAAATGGTGTGTCCAAGCTAGTCATTTTAAAATCTAAACTGAGTTAATTCAAAATGATGATATGGGCTCAGAAATAGTGAGCCAAGCCCAGAATCTGGCTATATCCACTACAATTTAGATTTTTTTTTACTTGTTACATTAAAACAAAGTCTGGGTTATACCAACTAATAATAGTTTCATTTTGACCTTTATACTTGAACACGCTTTTGAGAAAATGATTGCCTGATTTCCTGCTTCATGACATTAGAGCCTGAAGACCTGGATTTGAGTTCCCCTCCTCCTCCTTCCCTTGGCTTCTCACTACTTAGGAGACAATGGTCAAGTTACTTCTTCCAAAGCCTCGGTTTCCTTATTTTTTAAATGATTGAACTGGACTAGATGACCAGCTCTAAGCTCATGGCCCCATCATTATGAAAAAAAAAGGATTATCTTCTTGAGTGTTTTCTGAAAATTTAATCAAACCTCAGAGAACAGTTTTAATTCAATAAAATTATAATGTTGCTTTTGTGTGTCTTATACTGTTTTTGATAGATTAGAAGTTCTAATCACTAGCCCCTTTTTCTTTTCTATCAAGGCAAAGCAAAGAAGTACCTACTCAGTGCTTAGCGCTCTGCTAGGAATTGTCAAGGAGATAAACACTAACATAATAGTCTAAATGCATGATTTCTTTCTTTTTGTTCACATCTCTGTTGTAATATGACAATAGAGCCAAATCCATTTGAGACTAGCTACCATAACAGAGTAATATTTTGTGCCTCAAATAGGTATTTGAGAAGAACTTTCAGATCCTTTTGAACAAAGTGGGCTCATTGATGGGATATAACATTTCTAGGCTTCATCCAGTTCTGAAGGAAATACTATATATTTGAAATCACCAGGCCTGCTAAAGTTTAAATATCCTGATGCAAAATGAAAGATGGAAATGAATAAAACCAAATATTGGAAGAATCTCAAGAATATAAAGACCTATGTTTATATGTCTCTGTATTATTTGCATATATGCATGTGCACGTGTAGACATCTGTTGGAATACCCATTTTGAATATACCCATTTTAACATTTTTAAGCCCCAAACTATAAAGTTTGTATTTGTTGTTGTACTATAGAAAATAACCTTTTTTGTTATTTCTTTCTTTTTTAATATCACTGCTTTCCTTTATGGCTGAACTCAATGACCTATAAGGTCATTATGAAATTCAATAATTCTATGAACTAACCAAGTTGAGAAATTAATTGCCTAGAATGGCTCTGGTAATTAGTTGCTTTAGAATTACCATTTTTATTCAATCAGTTAATAAATATGTATTAAATACCTTCTTGTGCTAAAGCACTGGGGATACATAAAATGGAAAAATACATTTTTTGCCCTCAAGAAACTTATAATCCAAATGGCAGAGACAGCACAAAAACAAATATATGCAAAGCAAGTCATATAAAGGATAAATAAGAAATTGACAGAGTGAAAGCACTGGATTAAAGAGGAATTAAAGAAGGCTTCCAGTAAAAGGGGATTTTAGTTGGGACTTAAAGGAAGCCAAAGTGGTCAGTAGGAGGCAGAGAGAAGGGAGAGTATTCCAGGCAACAGTCAAAAAATGTGCATAGCCAAGAGATAGTCTTATTTGTGGAACAGCCAGGTCAGTGTCATTAGATAGAAAAGTATTTGGTGAAGAATAAGGTGTAAGAAGACTGGAAAGATAGGAGGAAGCTAGATTATAAATTCCTCTGAATTAAAATTTGGCCAAGCAGGAGTACTTTGTTTTTGATCCTGAAGGTGGTAGGAGGCAATGGAAGTTTTTGTGTGTATGGGAGGGAAGAATCTGCTGTAGAGGCAGACAGAGCTCCCATAGACTAATAGTCCAGAAATAAGGTGATAAGCACCTACACCAGAACAGCAGTGAGAAGGGAGAAAGAAGAGGGCATGTTTGAAAACGAAGTTGGCAGTCCTTGGCAAGATTGGATATAGCACTATAATAGGGTAGTGATAGCGAATCCAGGATAACACAACTGATGTGAATCTAGAAGCCTAGGAAAAATAATAGGGAAGAGAGAAAGAGGGGAAGTGGAGACATAATGACTTCTGTTTTTGGATATTTGAATTTAAGATGGATAAATGCTATAAAAAAAAGTAGTTAGTGACATGAAATTGGAAATTAGCATAATATTTGGGGCAGGATCAGTCCACTGAAGAGTCATCATCATAGAAATGATCATTAAGTCCAAGAGCCAATAAGATCACCAAATAAAGCGAGAGAAAAAAAAAGATGGCTCAAGACAGAGGCCTGAGAAACAAAAACAACAACAATCCAAAACCAATTATCATTTGAAAAGGCCCTGAGCATTCATATCTAGCAACCCAGATTAAATCAGATCCTTGCAAGTATCAAAGTGAGAATACTTATATTTTCTAGATCTTTTAAGGTCATTGCTTCCTCACAACATCACTTAAAAATGTGACCTTTCAGAGGAACTTTTATGTAATATCATTTTGGGGGGAAAAATAAAAGGTATAGCAGGAAATTGATTTTAGATATGTTGAAAGGCTATAGAATGATCTATCTCAAGATTAGGGATGTAAGTGTTCTTTTCATTAGTGTTTCCAATTAAAAGTAGGATTTTCAGAGGAGAAAAGTGGATTTGGAAAGCCTCTAGCTAAGAAGATGGTGTCTGAGAATGAGATCTGGATTTCTAGTAGTTTAAGACATAGGAATGATGGGCTGGTCAGGAATGGAGAATACCTCATGAGAGTTGATAAAAATGTATTCATGAAGAGATTCACAAAGCTGATTGGAAAGGCAGGATGGAAGAAGGAAATTTTCCACATGTATCCCCTAAACCAGATATCACAAGAAACACATATGGCATTGGAATGGATTAATAATTCACAAGTGATAACATATAAGAAGAGAACATGTTATAAAATCCATGAGCTTTGATATCTGTATATACCTGTAGAGAGTTGGAGGATTAAACAATGAGTTGGAGATTTTATTGAAAGACAAGTTTTACATTATAAGTATCTTCAGAATTTGGTTCAATGACTGATTGTAATATTTTTTAAATAGATAGTTTATATAAAAGGAGAACCAGTACAAATCAGAATCATTAAATATTTAAAGAGCAAATGAATGAACAAGATGGATAGAACATGGTAGATCAAATATCACTGGAGGAAGAAAAAAGAGCAACATCATAGTGAAATATACTACATCCCACCAAATCTTAGGGAGGATATGAATGATGAGTGGGAAACAAATCACAAACCAGGCGGGCAGACATAATATAATAGTGATAAGGAATTTCATTGTGGAATTTTCTCTGTGCCAAATAGCTAATTTAATTTTCTTAAAAGTGTGACATTTTTCAAAAAGTAAAGGACGCTTTAATGACAATCTGTTACACTGAACCTAAGTCTAACCAATAAGGAGGAATTGGTTGTCAAAACATAAATGATAGAATCTTTAGGAGAAAATAGCCATTCCATCTTAGACTTCACAGTAGAAAAGAATGCATAGCCCAATACACAACCCAGATTCAAGGTGAGTTGAATTAAGAGGTCATAAAGAGGATAAGTTAGAATTCATAGCTTAAAATTGCAACTTGTAACCTGAAATTCTACCAAAAAAAAATCAGACAGATCACCATCCAGAATGAAATTCTGACAACACAAACATTCAAATGACCAAGCAAATGGGGAACTATGTAAGGAGACCGATAAGTGAAAAAGGAACTCATTAATCAATAATTTTTTTTTTTTTTAAAGAGCAGGTAGCTAAGAATAAATCAGAGGGGATTGCAAAGTCCTGTTAAAAAATAACGTCAGAAGTTCTAAAGCTCAAAACAAGTTAAAACTGGGGATAATATGGCCAAAAGGTCTCCTTTTTAGCCACATTAAGAGCAAAAAGAAGGATTTGCAAAAGGGGAGGAAGCCACTGCTTATGGCGGATGAAAGGATGCTATAAACAAAAGACAATGGAGAGAAGTCAGGACAGCTCAGCCCTTAGTCTGCTTCTGTTGTCTCTATTAAGAAGAATAACTATTGAACTGAGGAACATCGAGTGGATTCAGTCACTAGAGAGTTGAAATGTAAGATAAGTGAAGAAATTGTAGAGAAACAAGTAACTCTCCTCAGTGAGTTTAAGTTCTATAGCAAGTTACTGAAAGAACCAGTAGGTGTGATCACTAAGCCTTTGTTTGAAAATTTTTGAGAAAGAAATTCTGTAGGAATGCACAAATGTTATCCTTACTTTCAGAAATGGGAAAAGGATAAATCTCCTAAACCCACAATTGTTATTGTTGTGGGGGGAGGTATTTTGGGGGGTTATATGACCCCAAGGGGTTTGTCGTCAACCAATCTGAGATTAGAAATATGGGTCACATCCCATACTCCTCACGATAACTAGTCACAGAGGTTGTCTCCAACAGAACTACACCCTCCTGGATCCATTATTTCTCAACACCATCTCGTTCTCTCCCTTCCTGGAGCCATGTGAAGTCTCCCATCTCTCTCCCTTCTCCCTCATATGGAGCCCTCGGGGCTATTATAACTTAATCTCAAACCGGACACCTGAACCAGTAGCTGAATAAATAATCTTGCGGAAAATTGTGTAACCTCCAGCACATCCATACCCTGCCTCCCAGCACACCTTCCTCCTCTGGCTCCCAGCTCCAACTGCCTGGTGCTTCTCTGCAGGGTGCTGGCTGGGAACATGCACACACACACATCCGTGACTATTTCCCATTTAAGAAGGATAGAATTAATTACCTAAAATGTCTCATCTGCCCTGTAAGTTTTATTGTTATCATCTTTCCCTCCAAATCTATCCCCTTTACAAGGTTCCTATCACTACTGAGGGCACCCCTCAATTGGCAGTCTGTCAATCAGATTCATTCAGTATGGACCAGACAAACTGCTAAGCTCCTGAGATGCAAATACAAACTCAAGGTGTTTCCTGCCCTCAAGGAGCTTTCATCCCAGAGAGGGAAAACAACACATAAAAGGACACTGAAAAAGGTGGAGTTTTTGGAAAAGCACGGAGTGTGATCTACAAGCTGACCTGGCTGCCTTTCTCCCATGAGGGCTCTAGAAGGAGCCATCCAACCAGAGGCAGAGGTTACAGGTGTCCGGGTACCTCCACATATGGGAATTCCGTCTCTGCAGTGTGCTTCTAAGACAAGGAGATTTCTGAGGACGGTAGAGAAAGTCTGATGGTAACCTGGAAAAGAATTAAGTTGTCCAATTTCAAAACCCTTAACGCCTTGCTTTTACTTATTGTACATACCCAATCACTTGTCAAACCTTGTTGTTTATTCCTTGATGACTTCTCTTGAATCGGTCCCATTCTCTCCACTCACATAGCTGCCACCCATGTTCATGAGATCCCATCTGAACCATTGCACCATCCCTCCTAACTGCCAAACATCTCTCCCCTCTCCTACCCCTCTTCCACCTAGCTAGCTGCCAAAGCCTGATCCCATCATATCATAGTCAGTCTTATAAGTGAAGCCTTTTTTTTCCTTCTCCAAAGTTTCACATAGGAAAAAGAAACTTTAAAAAATGGAACTTTGAGGTAGATGTTTGTTTCTTTTGGATTTCTCCCCTCAAAATAAGTTCTTTCTAGAAAATAAATGTCTCATTCCCTTCAGAGGTTTATGTTTCACTTGGTTTTCCCATTCGATATCTCAGAGAACAACAAAGGCCCTCAAATATTCTGGCACAATGATGATGATGATCCTTTAAAAAAAAATCATTCTGTGGCAAGCCTAGTGTTATTGAGAGTATAATATGCTATTTTTCTGGCACGTAAGTGCTAAATAAATGGTTATTCATTCTCTTCTACTGGCCTACACAATGTATTCATTTGGTTACCGAGTTCACCAATTTTTCGTCTTTCCAGAAAAGATAGTGGCTTCTGCCATCATCGGTGAACCTGAGGATCTCACATTGAGGTGTTTAAAATCGCTAAGGGCTAGAAGGACTTGAATAAATTATAGCCATGCAGAAAGCATGTGGAAAAATCAATAAGTAATGAAACGTTACTGCAATGAACTAGAGGAATGGGTGGGAAAATCCCAGGGACTCTCTTTCAATCTGTCTAAGTAGAAATGAAGATGTTTGGGGTGGGGGGTTATTGACAGGGCCCCCTTTAGAGATGAAAATTTAGCAGATTCACAAATGGGCTAGTTTTTCCCACTCTGTAGTTCCATAGGAATATGATAAATGCACTCTACAGTTGTTCCCAACAAGAATTTGTTCTGATCCCATGAATCAATTATAAAGACATTTCCTTCATCCTCTTCTGGCTTTCCGGATCTGAATATTCCTTGGATACCTTGGACACCACAGAATACCCAAATTTCTCCCCTCCAAAAGTAATCATGCTGCTTTTAGACGTAGTCTTCATTCATTAGCTTTGATATAAGCTAAAGATATCAATCAGACAATGATCATTTATTAAGTTCCTACTATGTGACAGGAACTCTGCTTGGTTTGGGGGACATGGAGAAAGCCAGGAGACAATCAGTGCTTACAATTACAGTGCTGCAGATACAGAGAAAGGCAGAATGCAGCCCCTGCTCTCAAAAAGCTTACAAAAAGATGGTGCGTTATTTCTAGGGCCTAATGTGGTGCCTTACACATAATAGGTGTTTATTTTATGAATTTTTCTTGACTCACCCAGGACACTTTGATCCTCAATGCTTCTATCTAGATCCTGCTCTAATCCATAGATAATTCTAAAGTTGAAAGCATCGCAAATAGACCCACTAACTGAAACTTGTTTGTTTCCAAAGAAAATTGAGTAAAGTTTAAAGCGTTTGTGCTGACTCAGTCTTTTTGGAATTCAGATTTAAAGCTGCCCGAGTGGTTAAGGGGAGGTGCTACTTGGAAGGTACACTGTGTAACATGGTCTTCATTCTGAAGATCTGTTTGGAGATTGTAGGATTAGCAAGAGACAGTGAAATATTTGAACAGGGCAAACAAATCAGCAAAAAAAAAAAAAAAGAAAGAAAGAAAAGAAACCAAGCCCAGGCAGCCTTGCCAACAAGAACCTGCTGTCCTACAGACTCTAACCGGGGTTTTCTATCCTCCTCAACCCTTGCCCATCGTAATCAAACCTAAGCAGCCTTGCCAAGGGGGACCTGCTCTCCTATACTTCCCAAGGAAGGTCTTCCAGCCTCTCCACCCTTCCTATTATGATCAGCCTCTTCCTTTAAATCTGTTTAGCTTCTAAAGGACACTGTCCGTAAGGGATGGGTGACTGCCAGTGGAATCTTCAGGTCTACATCAAGATTCAAAGAACCATAAAGATGTCAGCAGAGAATGGATTGAAATGAGGAGACTCCATTTGTTTTGGTTTGCCTTTTTCCTGAATCTACCTAGCCTCTGGCTCTTTCTTCATATCTCGATAGGCTGGTAAACACTGAAGAATGTCCCTGTGCTCTCTTCAGATCTAAGTGTCATTCCCCAGCCATGGCTGTTGAAGCTGAGAGTAGGAAGTTATTAGGAAAGGAAGAAAGGAAACCAACTAAGTATATATTTTTTCACATTTGAAGCATTCAGGACAGGTAACAAAGTGAATAGATCTGAAGATGTTGTGAGTTGAGCCTTCTGATGACAAGTAAAAAATTCTTCTAATCTTCTTGTCCCTTCAGAAACACAAATTGAGGAGCCTGGGTAGTGCCTAAGGAGACTGCTCCGTAGGAGATGAAACAAGGCAGTGACAATAAAGTGAAGAGCTTTGGGATTAGAGTCTGATACAAACGCCAGCCATTGCTAAGGAAGAGCATGAGACACGTACACATCACGTGTTCCCAACAAGTTGACGGCTTGAGTGATCTGGGGCTCTTGGACCGCTTCTGCCCACGCTAAGAGAAATAGAAAATAAAGACCATTATCAGGACTCGGATTCAGATATCATAAAGTCCTTTCACCTGAAATATCATTAAGGAGGAAATGATGGAGGGCCATGAAATATCTCAATCAGTACTTTAATTGTGTCACTCCATTTTGCATTGTTTCTACCATCATTTACTCTTAAAAACCTGGGCAAGTGTTCGAAGATTAGACGAGAATAATCATTCAGATTTATAGAGAACTTATATATGATCTCACGTGATCCTTCCAACACCCCTCAGAGATAAATAGTAAAAGTGATATTCCTACTTTACATATGAAAAACTCGGGGTCAGAGGGTGAAAAGCGACCTTGCTCAAGGTCACACAACTTAATTGACCATGAACCCAACACTTCAGATTTAACACCACAAGGACACCAGCAACTATCGAATGACCACGTGGGCCCTCTGACTTTCTTATTCTCTTCAGGCAATTTCTAGGTAACAAATTCTCTGCTAACAACACACAGCAAGTCTCTCCCCTCGCTGCTCTAATAATTCTCTCCTTGATGACCATCTATCACTGATGCCATGCAGCTGCAGTAATGAATTTCTACCCAATGACCTTCCAGACACATTAGTGACTTTAGGTAGGTGGTCCCCCTGAAAAGAAGAAACTACCTTGAGACTCGATGCTATTCAAGAGAGATTGGAAGAAAATGTAGCACAGAAAGGCGTTGTACTTTAACCTGGCTGTACCTATGTGGCGGTGTGTAAGACTTAAGACGGGGGTGGGCAGAGGCTTGCTCAATGAAAAGATTAGGGAGAAAGAGACTTAACCCCATGGGCTGGGAAAACTCCAAGCAGTGATATTGCCATGAAACACTAGGGGTCACCACATTAATATCAGTGTCTTGGCTCCATTCCCCTCCAGAAAAGGGACCAGCCCAGAGATCCTGGCTCCATTCAGCCCAAGTTTCTTGAAGGGATGTTGACCAATGCTCATCACTTGTACTACGTGGACATTCATAGTTATTTCAGGCCCTAAAGATATGGAAGAGAGTGCTCTCTAAAACACTTTTTGGCAAGGGATTTTTTTTAAGTGCCTTCTGAACGTCAGTATTACTATCGATCAATTATTTTGGACTAGAAGTAATTCCAAAGTATGTTCGGGCCAGTTCCACTGGATAGAAATGTTTTAATGGCAAAGCTTCACAGTAGTCCAGTTCGGATTAGTTCTCCCAAAGACTAAGGCACAATTTATTGCTGCCAATTTCTCACTCACCGAGGCTGGACTGTCTGTGAATAGTGGCTAATAATTTAATATTAGCTTGCTCCCTCTTTTTCCTCTTATGTGTCAAACCTACATATTTTCACCCTCTGATTTATAGCTTTCGATCTAAGAAGCCAACTTTTACCTGAATGATCTAGTAGTCAAACCTGACCCTGACTTTAATTTCATCCATCCCTTGGGCAAATATTGTTCTGGTCATTGAAACCCAGAGAATAATTGTCTCCTTAATGAACTGCAAGGTATTCGAGTAAGGGCAGAATTTCTAAAGGCTAGGGCTAAAGCCGTTAAAGAGCTAATCAACCTTTCAAGTGGAAATAGATAACAGCGGATGACACCTTGAAGCCCTTGCCCAAGTGAAGAGTATCACCCCTAATACTTCCAACCTATTCACTTTCTCTCCCTAGTTTTGCCCCATCACACAGCAGAGGCTTGGTGAGCTCCTACAGTGTTTAAGCTCCAAGGCCAAGCATTTTGGGGGATTCAAAAAGGTAAAGACACAATTCTTACCTTCAAAGAACTTAAAATCAAATAGTTTTTTTCTGTCTCCTCTACTTTCCCTAGCACTTTGCTTGGGTCTTTCCTTCCCAGCGCCATTTATCTTGACTCTCCCTACCAAAACTCTCCTCCCCTCTCCTGTCTTTGACTCTCTTCCTATGCTTTTCTCTTTCTTCCTCCTGCTTAACTGGTCATAATCCTGGTTTCCTGGTAGGAAAAGCACTGGTTGAGAGGTCACTTATACTCTCTCAACTTCAATTTCCTCATCTGTGAAATGAAAGCATTGCAAATCTTAATATTAGAAATTAAGTATATTAGATGATATTTGTTATACTTTAGGAGTTTTGTCTTCCTTGCTCTTGATATTTAAAAAAGCAAATAAGTTTAATATTTTCTAATGAAAGCACCAAAATTAAGTTGGGGGGGGTTTGTGTGTGGCCTTCAAAAGATTTTCTCCCTTGATAGAAACAAGGTTTGTCATTCTTTCTCCATTGCAAAGTTTGGGAGGGGGGAGGCTATTTGGCATATTTTTACATGGTATATTAATTCAGAAAAGTCTATGATACCACAGGAAAAAAAACCGTGTTGAAGAATCAGAATTCTTAAATAATTATTTCTGGAGCTTTGAAATGTACTTTTGTCTAATTTGAAAACAAAATCTAGTGGATCTGATCTTAAATTACTAGTTTGGACTAGTGTTCTAGTCCAAAAGAAGGAAATCACAATAAATATTGTCATAGTTAAGTGTATATTTACCATTTTTAGTTTCCTGATCTAATTTCTTTCAAATCCTACCCCATATACATTACACCTGAGACATCTGTCATATTTATTTCAGGACTGACTATGTCACTCCCTTGCTCAAGGAGCTCCAGTGGCTCCCTATTACCTCCAAGATAAAGATAAAGAGCAAACTCATCTTTTTGGTTCCATCACCCTTGCCTGTTTACCACTTTACTTACATTTTCTTCTTTTGAGCCAAATAATTTACTTGTTGCTGCTTTTATGTCCATTCCATCTTTTGTTTCCTTATCCCCTTTATCTCCTAGAATTGCTGTTTTCTTCCAAACCTCAGCTCATATGAAAGTTTATCCTAGCTTCCATAGCTACTATTCTCTTCCTCCCTACTCCTTGGAGAAATATTTTACATCTATCCATGTATCCATATGTATTTTTGTATTTCTTTTTCTGTGTATGTATTGCTTTCTCATCATTGAGTACAGGTTTCTTTAGAGTAGAGAGTGTTTCATTTTTGTATTTGTCTCCCAGAATAGTTATTCTAACTCGTGCATTTTAGTGAAGGAATGAATGAAGTGAAAGTTGGCGAATCCATCAACAAGCTTTATAATCACTTCATAAATACTTGTTGAGTAGGATACAAAGAAGGCAAAGACAGTTCTTGTTGTCAAGGAACTCACAACTGAATGGAGACCCACATACAACTCAAGCTATTAGAGGATAAATTGGAGCTAAGAAAGAGAGAAAAGGTGTTGGAAGTTAATCAGAGAGAACTTTTTGCAGAAGGTGGAATTTTAGCTGAGCAGTGGGAATGGAGATGAGGAGGGGAGAGCATTCCAGCCACTGAAAACGGCCAGGGAAAAGGCCTGTTAGCTTATTGAAAGGAATGGCAAGTAGGCCGATGTTACTGGATCATAGAGTCAATGGTGGGGAAGGGGGAGGGATTACAAGAGATGTAAAGAGACTGGGAAGAGTGCGGAAAAAGGCAAGTTGCAGGGCATGTTAAATGCCAAACAGAATTTATATTTGATCCTGGAAGTAGCAGGGAGGTAGTGGAGTTGATTGTATTGGAGATGAGTGTGAAGGAGGGGTGGATTGACAGTCAAATTTGTGCTTTAGGAAGATCAATTTGGAAGTAAGGGGAAGATGGGGGAGCAGAGAGCCTCCATATGTTGTTATAGTAGTAAAGAAGTGAGGTGAGAAGGGCCTGCACCAGAGTCAGAAGAGAGAAGGGGCCATAAAAAAAGATGTGTGGCAAAAGTAACCTCAACAGGCTGTGGAAACAGAGAGGATTTGGAGGGTGAGACAATGAGGAATCAGGGGTGACAAGTCTGCTATTGTGCTCTCTTGGTAGCAACAAAACTCCATTTGTTCAGATTTAGACAGGCTTAACTGTCATTTATAATATCATAGCATTTAGAGACTTAAGAGGCTATAAATCTCACCTACTCCTACTCCTCCCTCTAGAGAGGTGGAAACTGAGACCTTAAGGAATATAGTGACTTCTCCCTGTCAGTAACCCTTGGTTACTTGGTTACAACTCCTTGGTTAAGTGGGTCTTGGCTGGTTGCAATTATCAAAGGGTAAACATGGCCCCAGATATCTGAGCCTGATCAATAACCCTTTCAGAGATATAATTCAGGTTGTACATGGAAGAAAACAAGCAAATCCCAAGAAATGGAGTGATTGTAGAGAAAAAGATATTATACTTTTAGTTACTAATTTCCACCTACATCACAATCAGAACAAACTTTTGGAGACAGACTTGTCTCCAAATGACCTTGTAAATAGGAAAGTAAACATTATCATATAGAAGATTTTAATGGACTTTTTATGGTAAAATTCAGATTTTTCAGAAATATCGCTCACAGTTATTTGATTGGAGAAAATTAGAAGCTCCAAATGTTATTATTCACTTCGAGAAGGCAACTAAAAATGAAGAAGTTGTCTGATGTGTGCCTGGCACCCAGTAGCTGCTTAACAAGTATTTATTAATTGATTGACAAGATAGTTATTCAAATCTCTGCTTTGAAAAGGAGGACGTTGTGCCAGAGAAGTTGGTAACTTTTTCCAAGGACCCCTCAGAACTCGGATCTCTTGACTTCTGGGTCAACATTCCTTTGACTCTGTGCTACTTTTCTGTTCAAGATCTGATGTGTGTAAAGGAAGAACAATCCTTGGAAGAGAAAACTGAAATAAAGCGGGTCGGGCTGCGGGATGGTGAGGGCACCTTTAAAAACTTAGGGCTGGACTTGGCTTGGCAGCAGGCACACCACTGAAGTGGGAGAAAATAAGAGAGGAGGAGGAAACGAAAGTAGTCATTTGGATAATGACCAGTTGTTCTTCATCTTTTCTGAGGACAAAGCAAAAGGAAATGGGTTAAGCACCAAGAGGATGGTGAGGGTTGTCAGAAATGGGAATGAGGGAACCCAGAGACATTCTTGGGCCCAACTGGGGAAGGGGGGGTGAAGAGTGAGGGGGAGAGTCTTTAAAAATAGGATGGTTTCTTATTAATGTGGTTTGGGAAAGAGAGAGTTTGTCTAGCTAGCCTTTTTAAATGCTTGCTTATGATTGTCTGATCAACGCCGTACAATTAACTGGGCTGCCCAAGTACGGTAGAAACAATGGCCCCTTTCTGAGGGAATGGCCTATGAGCAAGTCCCAAGGAAGTGTCTTTGGCTCCGGGTGATCATGAAATGCACACCAGAGAGCCTGGCATCCTATCACGGCCATCTGCTGAGACCTCAGGAAGGGAACAGGCCCTCAACCTTTCTGTCCTGAAAAGCGAGGAAGCCCGGGAGGCCGCGGGCTTGGGTTTCAGCATCTCCCACTGTCTTATTTCAAAGGGTCGGCTCGCTCTTCCTCAACTGTAATGAATTCGGAGTTTCTAACAGAAAGGCGATGAACAGGAGACAATGGGGTTGGGGGAGCTTTGAAAGAGAGTCAGTGTTGGGAGATAGATCGACAGAGATCTGAGCCCCAAGAGGAGGCTTTGCAAGGCCTGGCTGGGAGCACAACAAGTGAAAATTGTCCTCATGCCAGGCAGGAAGAGGTCGGCCGCCTTTGTCATTCCCTTTGGAATCGGAGGCTTCCTGGGCTTTGCATCTCCCCCCTGCTGCCCACATCCAGACAGCATCCCTGCCAAGGGGTGACGGCTGCAAGGCCCGGGCTGGGATACACTCAGGGGCACAATTCCTCTAGAAGGGGCATCCCTCTGGTTCCACCATTATCCCTCCCGAAAAGGCTGCGGCCTGTCCCCCTGAGAGGGCCGCAAGCCAGTCCTGCGAAGGGCCTTCTCCTTCCTTCTGTTGGAGGGCTTCTTTGGGCCCAGAGGGGAGAGTCCTGAGGGACTCCACAGGCTCGGGCTTCTCCTCTGGTGGCTTTCTCAGAAGGAGCCCCCAGAGAGAGACCCCAGCCACGGTCCAGCTCACAGGCCTCAGAGCCAGCCCGTGGCCCCCCAAAAGGGGGCAGAGGGGGAGCTGAAAGCATCAGGCCCGGCTTCCCCTTCTCACATCTGAAATCTGGGAGCATCGCGTCAAAGCTTTTGCAGAATGACTTGATGAGGGTTTTTTGTTGTTTTGGTAGCTGCCCTCACGGGACTCATTGGAGTGGCAGGATAAAAATTAATTAGAGGCTGTTTGGAGGGGGCTTTGCAAGATAGCCCGAGGCTACACTTCAGTCTGGTTGTTAGAAGCAATATCATCACCGCCTACTCTCCCAGCTAATAGACCTGCTCCAGTGGGGCCGGGGGGAGCCACAGAACGTTCAACACAGACATCAGAGCAAAGACTCCCTCCCAGAGAGATTACTTACCACAAAACCAATGGATCTACCTGCTGACAACCCCAGAAATATGTCTTGTTTCATTTTCTGGGTTTTAAAAGAGGTTACACATGAAGCAAACGGCTCCTGATGAAATATCTACAGCAGGAAGGGTCTCTTCCACCCGGCCCACTCCCCCCACCCAGTGATAAATTATGCTTAGCAGGTTGGGCTTGCAGGAACACTGAGCAGGAGACAGCCTCAGGTTCCTGGGACACTCTCTGTGTCTTCCCCCTTCTTTCTCTCCCTCTCTCCCTACCTCTTCCTCACTGAGTCTCTCTCTCTCTCTGTCTCTCTGTCTCTGTCTCTGTCTCTCTCTCTCTCTCTCTCTCTGTCTCTCTGTCTCTGTCTCTGTCTCTCTCTCTCTCTGTCTCTCTGTCTCTGTCTCTGTCTCTCACTCTGTCTCTCGCTCTGTCTCTCGCTCTGTCTCTCTCTCTGTCTCTCTCTCTCTGTCTCTCTCTCTGTCTCTCTCGCTCTCTCTCTCTCTGTCTCTCTCTCTCTGTCTCTCTCTCTGTCTCTCTCTCTGTCTCTGTCTCTCTCTCTGTCTCTGTCTCTCTCTCTGTCTCTGTCTCTCTCTGTCTCTGTCTCTCTCTGTCTCTGTCTCTGTCTCTGTCTCTCTCTCTCTCTCTCTCTCTCTGTCTCTCTCTCTCTCTGTCTCTCTCTCTGTCTCTGTCTCTGTCTCTGTCTCTCTCTCTGTCTCTGTCTCTGTCTCTCTCTCTGTCTCTGTCTCTGTCTCTCTCTGTCTCTGTCTCTGTCTCTCTCTGTCTCTGTCTCTGTCTCTGTCTCTCTCTCTCTGTCTCTCTGTCTCTCTCTCTGTCTCTCTGTCTCTGTCTCTGTCTCTCTCTCTCTGTCTCTCTCTCTGTCTCTGTCTCTGTCTCTCTGTCTCTCTCTCTGTCTCTCTCTCTGTCTCTCTCTGTCTCTCTCTCTCTGTCTCTGTCTCTGTCTCTGTCTCTCTCTCTGTCTCTGTCTCTATCTCCTTCTGCCTGTGTGCCTGTGTCTCTGTCTCTCCCCCCTCCTTTTCCCATCTCTCTCTACCTCTTTCTCACTGTCCCTGTCTCTTTCTTTCTGTCTGTCTGTCTGCCTGCCTGTGTGTCTGTCTCTCTCGGTAACTCTCATCCTTTTCCTCTCTCCTTCCCTCTCTGTCTCTTTATTAAGGAGAGAATATACAAAGGATATGTTGACAATCATGCTATGCTGAAAGGTGACATTTTAACATCAGAAAAAAACCCAATCTAGTGATGGCTTCTCAGCCTTTTCCATCTCTTGCTTCTCTTCCTTTCCCCTCTGCACCCTAACACCTCCCTTCCCTCATATCTCCTCCCCTAGAATGTTGATGCAAAGCATGACCTTGAAACCCGATTTTAATTGGGAGCTAGGTCAGTAAAACTGGATAAAATTCATGATTTTTGTCCTGACATTTCATCAGCTACAAGTAGCCTTTATAGCTGTATATTTCGCCCTTGAAACTGAGAGTGCAAAGTGAGCAAATAATTGAATTCCCTACTTAGATATATCTTTAACCATAATGAAAGATCTTTTGCACTTAGATTGTACTGTTTGTCTTCAGAGCATTGTAAAATGTTAGCTAGTTAGTCCTCGTAACATTCCCATGTGATGCAGATAATAATTAAGATCTCTGTTTTCCAGAAGGGAAAGCTGAGGGAGAGAGGTCAGAGAAAGGGGGCTTGTCCAGGAGGTTAAGTTGTCCACATGAAAATCCAACAAAAAATTGGAAATTCGTGGGTAACTTCCTTTCTCTAAACTTAGTGGCATCTACTTAAGTGCATATGTAATTTTTGTTCTGAGGCGCAGGAAAAGGGTGACGCTGGGAACAATCATGGGGGAGAAAAGCAAGTCTTACCAAAAGGCTCACTGAGAAAAGCTATTGATCGGCCCTAGAGGACATATTTTATTATGCTTTATTATACACTGGTAGAGTTCCTACAAATGACTCTTTGTTTTCAGAAATGCTTTCTCAGTTGGTATCTTACATGGAGTCATCTCTCACAAGAGATGTGTGAGACTGACCCGGGATCTCCACATGGGGCAGCTGGGAGCACCTTAGTGGAAAGAATACTGGACCTGGAGTTGGAAAGACTAATCTTCCTTTCAAATATGGCTGTGTGACCCTGTTTGCCTCAGTTTCCTCATCTGTAAAATGAGTTGGAGAAAGAAATGGTGAACCCCTCCAGTATTCCTGCCAAGAAAATCCCAAATTGGGTCACAAAGAGTAGAATACGCCTGAAATTGAGTGTAGGGATAGAGAGAAGGGATAGGAATGGAGAGTAGACCTGTGATTTCATTGACATGGGGAACTCTCAGGGGGAAGAGACTTAAACTTCTGCCAGGGCAAGTTGATGACTTCTCCAAAACTCAGTCTTTGAGAGAGACCAGAGGATTAGGAAGTAGGATGGCTTTCTCAGCCATACTACCAGTCTGTATCAGAAGAACTTGAACTCGGGTCTCCTTGGCTTCCAGGCTAGCCCCTCAATCACCGGGCTTCCTCTCCAAAGTGAGAGAAACACCCAATTTTTAGCACAGAGCTGCCTCCAACTGAGCATGACCTGCCAGAAGATCACTTGTCTCTAGTTCATCCACGAGCCCTTGGCCCCCACGGCATGGGGAGGACATCTTGTTAACAGGCTCCTCAAGCACATCCAAAGCCACATTTGACCATCCGCTGATGAGCGGAGAGGAGAGCAGAAGCTATAAGAGGGATGCCCAAGTGTCTGAGTCAAGAAGTAACCTGAAGGCAGGGAAGCATTCTCCATCGAGTATTTCAAAATCAACAAATCTGTCCTTTTATAAGAAGCTAAGATAGTTCAGAATCATGGGACTTCAAGGTGAAAATGAGTATTAAGTCTTCTCCATCATCCTCTGGGATCTGTTGCTGAATTGGTCCCCAGAGTACATTTGTTTGTGGTCTGTCAAGCCTCGGCCTACGGGTCTCAAGCAAGTGAAGGCAAAGGAAGGAAGGAAGATCATGACTGCCCATCTCAATAAAAGTATTATAGAGTCCTTGAAAAGCACTTTGCAATCCTCAACGTGCTGTAGAAATATGGTTCCTGAGGAGGAGGAGGAAGAGGAGGGAGAGTGATTGGAATGGACTGTGATAATGGCATGCCCTTGCCATTCCTTGAAAGGACTGGGTTCTCAAGAGCTTGATTCAGTGAAAATCAGAAGCTTCTAGAGTTGGAAGCAAGAGAGGGCATCTTTACTTCTTTATGTTAATCAATATAATCTGATGCAGTTTGTAAAAGCATCTTGCCATTAGCCACTAAGTAAATATATAGCTTCATAGCCCCATAAGTGAGAGGAAGGCAGCCAAGCTTACCAGAGTTGCATCAGTAAGCTAAACAAAACAAAATCTGAGGTATTAAATTTTATCTCTTTTAATGTTGATTAGTCAATCAGCAAAAACCATGATCCCAATCTTTAGTGAATGTGGGAGAAATTCACAGGCCCTAAGGTCTGCGACATGGGACTTCCAGAACCCAATGGCCCCATAAATCACTTCTCATTGCAAGTAATTTCACAGTGGAACATGGTGAAAGTTCTCTGAGAAAATAATTTCTATTTTCATCGCTGCTCCCAGCTAGAGAGAAAGCAAGTCAAATTCACAGTTTCAGGTGTGGGTGGGAAATTCATCAGACGGGGATAAACACAAGCTAAAACTAACAAAAGTAGGGGACAAAAGAATCAAAACAAAACACAAAAAAGATTTCTTTATACCTTTCTGACTTGAAAACTGGTGAGAGTCTCATTAAACATTTTTGCTGAAATTAGAATGCTAAGGCCTAAAAGCCTTTCTGAGGCACTTTCTGCAGTGCCATTTTCAAAGTCTAGGAAATTCCTCTGTTAAAAAAAAAATAACATACCATGCCTGTATAGAAAGCATTTATTCTCTAGATTTTGAAACTAATATCCTTTACATTGCAGGATTTGGTGAAAACATGTCTTTTTTTCCTACCTACCAATGACTCCCTTTCTCACCAAGATGGAACCAGGATTATTTTGTTTACTGAAATACTTTGGATAAACAAACTTTTTGTCTTTATCTCTCTGCTTCTGTCTGTTTCTCCCTCTGTTTTTCTCTTTCCTCCCCCACTGTGTGTGTGTATCTCTCTCTCTCTCCCCCCTCTCTCTTTCTCCCCCCCTCTCTTTCTCCCCCTCTCTCTCTTTCTCCCCCTCTCTCTCCCCCCTCTCTCTTTCTCCCCTCTCTCTCTTTCTCCCCCTCTCTCTCTTTCTCTCTCCCCCCCTCTCCTCCTCTCTCTCTTTCTCACACACACTCACACACATTATCTCATTTCAGCATAGCAGCTTTTTAAGTTCAATGTCAATAGCTAGTTAGGGGAGGGCAGGCAGGTCAGGGATTAGGACTCCAAACTGTCCTTGACGTTTCTCTGTAGGTTGATCTGCTGTTTGCATTAACCCAATAAAAAAAAAATTCCTTCTTCTCTATCTGAGAAAAGATCAGAACAGGAAAATGTCAGTTTGGGAGCTGACAGAATTCTGATAAGAATGAGCTAGAAATGAGAAAGAAAGAAGTACTGTCACTCTAAGAAGTTTTTAATTTAATTTTGGGGGACAAATACACCACAACTCCGAGGACGGGTATGTTTCACAGACAACTCCATCCTTTGGCTCTTCTCCAGTACTCATATTGCCAGAAAGCTCTGTCCATTTTAATTTGATTTGATTTGATTTTTATGGTCTTTCCACAACCTTTAGAATTTCTGGAAGGGTCATTCCTCCTGGCCTGGAAGCTGTGAATATATTCACTCCCACAAAATCACTTCTAAGCTTTGGAATAGTTTCCATTCTCAGATGCATCTATACGTATTTTGGGAGTTAGAGAGAAAATTTGAATTCTCAGACTTAATTTAACAAACAGAATGGGACTCGGCACATGGAAATACTTTCCCAATATGGTGACCTCAAAGTTCAGATTTAATACTTCCATAATAGAGGCTTTAAGATAATAATGGACATTGTTTCTGTTTCCTTACTCTCATACTTAGATGGCAACTTTAATATTAGAGGAAATAGATGGTATTTCTAAATATAGGCCACATGAAAAAGGGAGAAGTAGCTTCCTATCCCACTAAAGACAGACTGTTCATAAGAACAATGCAAATAAAAATACTAAGTAAGAGTTAAATGTCCTTTCACGAGAAAATGAATGGACTTTTCCCAGGATAATAACAGATAGATAGATAGACAGACAGACATATACATAATCATATATAATATGTGTAGGGAGGTAGATCTGTGTATACACAGACACATATGTATGTGTATATATATATTATGCTTTATAAACATCTCATTGATCCTCACCACGGTTCCAGGAGGGAAGTGCTATTATTATCCCCATTTTATAGATGAGGAAACTGAGGCAAACAAGCTAAATGACTTGGCCAGGATCACACAGCAAGTAAATGTCTAAGACAGAATTTGAACTCGGCTCTTCCTAACTCTGAGACCAGTACTGTATCTACTGTTATCACCTAACTGCTTCAAGATTTATGGAATTATCTGATTAGGTATCTCTCACCAGGTATTTCTTTGCACCTCAGTTTCCTGAAAATGTCAGTCTCCTTATTGGATCATAAGGTGACTTGGAACAACTTTCTCACTTTACAGATAAAGAAACTTGGATCCCCAAAAGTTAAAGTGGCTTGCTCAAGTCTACCCCAAAAGTGACAAAAGTCATATTCAGGATTCATACCCAAATTCTCTGACTTCGTTTATGGCTTAATACTTTATGTGTCAGATTTGCTCTAAAATCAAGACCCAAGGGGTGACTTCAGATGTGTGACCATTCCTTTATTTATTAATATTATTATATGATAATAATATTATTATTATTATATAATCATTATATGTTAATGATTTGTTATTACTTATTTATAAAATAAAAATCTTTATAAAGCACCTACTATTTGCCAGGCTGTGCTTGGTACTGGAATTATAGAGTCAAAACAACAACAACCCAGTTCCTGCCTTCCTAGAGCTTACATTTTATTAAAGGGGAAAATTTGCATATACCAAAAATTACATTTAAAATTCATTCCTCCACAAATCTTTATGAGGTGCCTACCATTTGCCAGGCTCTGTGCTTGAGGGAGTTATAGAGACAAAACAACAACCCAGTTCCTGCCTTCGTGGAGCTTACATTTTATTAAAGGGGAAAATTTGCATATACAAAAAATTTACATTTAAAATGTATGCAAAATGGATAGATAATTTTTGTGGTGAGGAAGAATACTCACTGCTCACAGTGGGGATCACGGTAGACTTCCCATAGGAAGTGACAACTAAATTAGATTTCTAAAGAAAGCTAGGGACTCGTGAGTCTAGGCTGAGGAGGGAGTGTTCTCTGGGCTTGGGAGACAAGGGAAACATTTTCATTTGGAAGCAATCACCATAGAGGGGGGATGGAAAGTAGTCTGGGGGAAGGATTGAGGTAGAAAAACACAAGGGATATAAATTCAGACAGAGGGAAACCGCACAGAGAAGGGGGGAAAAAAGTGAGTCACTTCAGATCCTAAGAACCAGCAGAAGAGATTTATTTTGAAATATTTATTTTGTGTGGCTATTTGTAGAAATGAATGGGAGAGGATTTTCAGTCAGGAAAGAGCATTTTGTAATTATTCTGTTATACTTGCAGAGGGGAGGCAGAGTTTTTAGATGCTGCTCACCCAAAGATTTGTCTGTTAGTATTTCCTTATTGTCAATGGCACGTCCGTGCTGACAAACCTATTTCCTCTCATGTCGAAGTTCAAGTTTAAAAAGGGAAGTTGAAACAATGGCCATTATTAGCTTATAGACTCTATTGTATAACTATTAAATTAACTTAATAGGCCAATTGAGGAAGAGGTAGAATTTTTTCTTCACTTCTGCAGATAACTGCTGCTTTCTTTGCTCAATTATCATGGATCTGCTCAGTGAACAATTTTAGATGAGTTTCCCATATTTAGAAAGAGGTAGCAGGGAAATCACACTGATTTCAAGAAATCTGGATTCAAATTCTGACTCTGCCACTTATTTGTATTGGATTTGTCGCTCTCTGAGCTTCGGTTTCTTTATCTGTAAAATGAAAGTATTGGACTACAGGACCCCTTAGATCCCTTCCATCCTGGCCCTACAAGAGGAAATGAAGCCACATTGCCATGTTGTCCAGGTTTGTCCCCCTCTGGGAGGGCTTTCCTTACAGAGTAAAACGATGGTTGCCAAGAAGACAGAGTCTGGGTTACCGAAAGCACCTGGGGCTTCTGATTTAAGAGAGAAACTTTCGGATTCCATCCGAGAAAAAGTTCCAGACCACCAACCATGGTGGAAATCACTGTGCCTCTTCCTCCTTCCCTGCCCCAGAGCTGACCTTGGATAACGGCTTTTTGCATCATCTCTTTCCGGCTGAACTAGAAGCTCCTTGGAGGCAGGGCTTCCTCCCATTCTTTGTATTCTCAGAATTTAGCACCCTGCCTGAACCAGCAAAAGCTTACTTAGTAAATGTCGATGGACTTTCTGAAGGGACCCAGTGCCCTTTGGTTTAGAAATCGCAGGGACTATAAAAGCCAGACTAAAAAAGCTTTATGAGTAATGTCATTAGCCCAGACACAACTTTATTGCTGTATTTCTGGTACCTGCTCTTAGAGGAAGGGCCTCTGAAAATAACTGTATTTAATAACAGTCAGTTTTGCTTCTTTGGCCCTGGAGGAGAGTTGTTCTCAAAGGTGCCATAACCAAAATGCTGATTACTTGAAGAGACCAGACCTCTTGGATGTCCATCGTGGAGCGGTCATTGTAAGATGGGCAGACCCTCACTGCACCACTACTTTAGTTTGGACATGAGGAAGATCTCCCATGTGAGAGACTCTCTGGGAGAACTGGGGTGCTTTGGGGGAGGAAGAGAGAAAAACTGAATGGTAGGTGAGGTGCCGGCTGAATTAGAGAAAATATTAAGGAAGTGAAAGAAATGGTTGCTTTAAAGGCACAACATCCTTGGGAAGACCAAGAAAGAAGCTTAAGCAGGGGGATAGAATGTAGGCCGAAACTTCCAGTTAAGGGACCCAGGAAATGAGCCAGCCTTCTTTCTCAGGCTCATGCCCCAGCCCCTCTGACTGCCATCTCCCCGGCTTCCTGTAATGGCATAATTTCTGAGCCATTGCCTGTTTTAAAACTGTTTTCCGTTGAAAGCCTTAAGGCTGAGACATGACAGGGCAAATGGAGGCTTCGGGGCCACTTGAGGGAGAGCAGCATGCCCCCGCTCCTCTCACACGACTGATTTCCCGTGTTGTGAAACTGTCATTAATTTCTCCATGTCCTAAAGATGTGCTTTCATCCAAAGATATGCTGGAAACTGTGCTGAGGAAGCTCAGAAGTGCACGGGTTATAAACAAAACTTCCTTTAAAAAAAAAGAAAAAAAAAAAGACATCTTAGTGCTTTCCAGAGCCTAAGGACAGCATGTGACGTCTACACTCTAACATCAACAGCCTCTGGAGGCCAGTGGAGCGAGATGGACACTCTGGCAGTCTGGCCAAGGAATTCTCTCTGACAGGCACAAAGCCCTGATGAATTTGTCCAGAAAGGAAAAGCTGAAGGAACACTCACCTCAGTTTACAGAAACCTCGATCCGAAAGAACACAGAGCGCATCCAGATAATTATACAGGCATTTGATTATACACCGCTGCCTTTTAAAAGCCAAAGAATGAACTTTTAAATGCTCCATTTGGTATTTTCTTCATTTCCTCTTCATCCTAACATCCAGGAAAAGGTCAAGGAAATCAGATTTCAAAACATAACTTCGTATTTGTTGGTGCTACATAGAGATAATCCTCTACTTTTTTTAGACTCATCTTTGAATTTTATTCTGTCTTTAAACCCAAATCACTTTGAAATCAGAGGTTGCCAAATATGGACAGCTATGAGTGAGAATAGGAAGTGTGTGTGAAAGAGTCGTGGCGAATTCTCACCCTGGGAAAACCATCTTCTCTATAGGAATACTCCTCTACCCATTTGGGCAGCCAAGGTGGATCCCATCCAGAGCCCACGTTCAGCCCCCGAAGATCTCAATTCTAACCCTTTCTCAAACACTTACTGGTTGTGTAACTAATCGAATCAATTAGCCTTCCTCATTCTTGTTTTCTTCATCTGTAAAATGGGATAATAACAGGACCTAGCTCATAGGATTGTGGTAAGGATCAATTGAGAAAATGCATGTAAAGCCCTTTGAAACCATTAAAGTGCCACATTAGTAATGTTATTATTACTATCATATATTTCAACCCATCCATGATCTCTTTAAAAACCAAAAGCTTTACTAATATTTTAAAAAACTATTTCGGGCACTTCCCAATGATTATCTCCCATCCCAATAAAACCTTCCTCTGGTAATCAAGTAAAAACAAAGCAAATCAACACATTGGTGGAAGTGACAAAATAGTGCTTATGCATTCTCATTCTATTCAAATTTTGTCCATCACTTCCCAGAAACCTCCCTGGGTAACTCCTTGGTTTTATGAGCGGCCATTGCAGCCCTCCAGCCATCTCTCTGTGAGCCTCCTCCCGCTATTAACTGCCCCCCCTTTCTTAGCATATATTTCCTTGACAACATTTTATGCCATTCTTGCATGTAAATAAATCATCATTGATAATGTGCTCCAAATTACCATACACACCATATATCTCTCCATTATTCCTTGTACTGTTTGTGGTTATTATACTTTGGAAATTGTGGCTTTCCATGATTCATAGTAAACGTCACCAAAAGAATAGCCGTATTATGGACCATCGAGATAGGAAGTAGCTGGGAATTATTTAAAATGCTATTCAATTTACTATAGTTAATATAATCTTTTCTCTTCTTTTTCCAATTCTGGGATTGTTATCTGACTTTAGTGTCTGTCCATGATGTGCAGGCTGTTGTTATATTCAGTCACTTGGTCCCTCTGTCCTCCATGGACCACATGTGGCCCACCAAGCCTTTCTGTCCTCCACTCTATCTCAGTCTATCCGAGTTCACGTCTGTTGTCTCCATGACACCCTCTATCCATCCCCTCCCCACTGTCTCTTCCCTTTTTGCCTTCCATCTTTCCTGACATCGGGGTCTTTTCCAACAAACACTATCTTCTCATCATATGGCCAAATTATTTAAACCCCATCTCCAGAATTTAACCTTGCAACGCATGGCCCAAATTAAGTTCTTTAAGCCTTGACTTATGTTGTCTCCTTGTTGTACAATACCCATAAATTGACTCAACAAGCTGACCTTCCAGCCACATATTGTATCCTTATTTTCTGTTTATTAGGCCAAACTTGGGTTGGTTATGGATTTCACTGAATGGTCAACAAGCATTTAGTAAGTGACTTTGATGTGTCGGGTGACGTGATAAATGTGGCAGAGTGCAGACCCTGCTCTCAAGAGGCGCACGCTCTAGCAGAGGGGATCACGTGCAAACAAACAAGAGAGAAACAGGATAAATGGGAGATCATCAACCCGGGGGAGGCACTAGCATGATGAGGAACAGGACCCGAGCCTTTAAGGTGGGGTTTGCTTATCAAAACAAAGCCTTTTTCTAGTTAACTTAAAAAGGCATCAGCTCCAGAGGATCTTACAGTCCTTTCACAGTCAACTGTATTACTATAAAGTTACTATAGTCAACTGAAGAAAATTGCTCCTATTTTCATCAAGGATACCTTCAATGTGTACATAGTTCCTTTTCATAAATCTAAATATATAATATGTAAATATCATTTATATAATTATATATGCATATATAATGATATAAAATAAATACACATATATAAATATGAAATAAATTTCATAGAGATAAAAAAGAAGTCATAAGGGAGGTAGGTATTGATGTCCACGGGTGATCATCTTGCCTGTGTTTTTTCTAATTGTTCAAAGCCTCCCTACCCATCCAGGGGACTCTGGGACCCAGAAGAGGCCACGACGGAGCTGCCAGAAGGCCTGGGCCAGGTCAGGGGCCATTTTCAAACTCGGAACTGCAGGGCTCAAACCAAGAAGTCCCTGGCCCAGCCAGGGGGGAAACAAAGTCCCCAAGGGTTTTTGACTCTTCCGCAAATCTTTGCTCTTGTAGGGGTCTCACCTAGGGTAGTGCATGACAGAAGTCCCGGGAATGAACGGGGAGTCGGCATGAGCCGGGTTGGCTTGAATGGGACTCTAAACGAGCCAGGACCTCGCTATTCTGTTGGCCTGAAGCTTGCCTGGAAGCCGAGGCCTTCACAGCCAGAAGCCAACCCTGACCCTGCTGGAGAAACCGGGGCGAGGAGGGCAAAGCTGGCCGAGTTCTGGCTTGGGCAGAGGCCAGAGCCCGGGACTCTCGGAGCCCGCGACAGCTCTGGGGCCAACGTCTGAAACGCCTCGATAAAGGTGACTTAAGGCCATGGCCCTCCAGCCGGGACCGCAGCAGGGAGGACTCTGGGGGGAGCACCAAGGAGAAGTTCTACAACCGGGCCTGGAAGGAGCAGGGCTCGGGCCGGCTAAAGCTCTGGAGGTGGGCCTGGGCCCAGTGGGCCCTGGCCCCTCCTCCGGGAGTCCCGGCCCTTCCCAGCCCCACTCTCCCACAGCCTCGGGCCTGTGCTTGGAGGAGGCCAGGATGTCCTGTGGCCAGAGTTCTCCTCCCGTCGTCCCTCTGCAGTGCTCCCCATAAATGTTTGGATGTGTGGGAAGTCTGCCCGAGTAGGGCAATGTGCTCTCTGGCTGACCCGCGGGTCACCGAGCTGGCCGAAGCAGAGGGACTGGGCTCGGCTCAGCCTTCACACGCTTTGTTCGGGGAGCTGTTTATACAGTTTCCCGTAGGAGTCTGTAATTTTAATCAGTAAATATGACTCTTGATTTATCACCTATTGACACAGTGGTGATTCAGGCGGTGGAAGGGGCTGCACAGTGGGCCTGGCCCTCCCCCCTCTCCCCCCACCACCTCAGCCTCGGCTGGCTTTGATTTCCTGAGGACTCTGGTTTGGGGCTTTTTCTGACACTATCTGTAGAACACAGTCGGGGGCAAAGGTCAGCAGACTCCACCTTCAGAAGGGTGGAATGTTCTAACCAACCCCATCCTGAGTTTACTAAAACCAGAGCAGACAAACCAGACTGATGGGACCCAGTAGATTTCATTAAAAAAAAAAAAAAATCAGCAGAAAACCAAGATGCTTATGAAGGGCGCAGTTATTCTCCCAGCCTCAAAATGTTCAGAGACTTAATCCACAGACTTAGGATTTCTGAGCAAAGCAGGGAGAAACCTTCCTGCCCAAAGCCTTAGAGAAACCGCTGAGATGGCGTCCGGGCTGAGGAGGAGGGAATGGGGAGCACTAGAGCCCAAGCCCGAATCAAAAAGCCTTGTGTGGATCTTTCTTTCCTTTAAGTCAAAATCATTTTTAAATAAAGTCCCTTAGCACTGTGGAAAGTGGACTGAATTTGTAGAAAGAGAATACATCTCTGATCTTACCTGTATCACCTTTAACCTCCCCGGCGCTACCTTTCCTCACCTGTAAAACAGATGGTCTGTGTGATGCTTCCAGCTCCTGGAACCCATGACATTGGGGAGGACAGTGACTGGGGAGCATGGTGGCTAGAACACTGGGCCTGGAATCAGGAGGACCGGCATTCAAACCAAGCTCGGACGCTTACTAGCGACGTGACCCTGGACAAGACGGTTAGCCTTGTCTCCCTCAGTTTCCTCTTCTGTAAAATGAGCTGGAGAAGGAAATGGCCATGTTCTTTTTGACAAGATGAAGAGATGCCCGGTGAAGACAGAATATCTCCATGTGTTCATAGCCACTTGGACATGGCCTCTGTGGACTGCTTACTCATGGATCCGGGTGCCTCAGAGCTCAACCCTGCATTCGTTTTATTTGTACAAAAACTTTTAGTTTGATGTAATCAAAATCTTCTACTTTATGATCGATAATGATCTCTAGTTCTCCTTTGTCACAAATTCCTTCCTCCTCCACAGGTCTGAGAGGTAGACTATTCTCTGTTCCTCTAATCTATTTATGATCTCATCTTTATGCCTAAATCATGGACCCATTTTGATCTGACCTTGGTGTATGGTGTTAAGGGTTGGGTCCATGCCTAGTTTCTGCCATACTAATTTCCAGTTTTCCCAGCCGTTTTTGTCAAATAGTGAATTCTTATCCCAAAAGTTGGGATCTTTGGGTTTGTCAAACACTGGATTGCTATTTTTATTCACTATCTTGCCCTGTGAACCTAACCTATTCCACTGATCACTAGTCTACTTCTTAGCCAATACTGGATGGTTTTGTGACCGTCAGAGCTCAATCCTTGACCAAAATCTTATTTTTGTTGACAGGAAAGTAGAGATCATGTTTACCCAATTTTCAAATGACACAAAAATAAAAGAGATGTCTAACATGCTGACTAATGGAATTAGGTTTCAGAAAGGCAGACAACACATAACAAATACCTACTGTGTGCCAGGCACAGTGCTAAGGACTTACAAGTGTCATCTGGTTTGATCCTCACAACAGCTCTGGGGGGTAAATTGTCCCCTTTTTCAGATCAGAAAACTGAGGCAAACAAAGATTAAATGGCTTGCTTAGGCCCAACACCGGCTTAGGGAGGAGTCTGAGAAAGGATTTAAACTCTCTCTGGGCCCAGCACTCTGTCCATTGTAACATTTCGTTGAATCAAAGAGATCCCACAACCTAAAACCATAAACTAAATATAAAAAGAAGAAACTTATAGGAAAAAAATATAAATTATGCACCTTTTTAATATAAATGATCTTAAAGGTACTGGATAGACAAGAACTGGCTTAAGAATATTTTATGTGAAAATGACCTCATCATTTTAGTTGACCACAAACTCAACAGGAGCCAAGAGTATGAAATGGCAATAAAAAGCAAACTCCATCTCAGCCTGCAATAATAATCATCTTCAGTCTCCTGCCCAAGAGAGATGTAAGAGTCTTGTTCCATATACATGCTCTGCAGTGATTCGTTTGCCTCCACAATACCGGGGGCAATCCAGGGCCTCATATTTTAAGGGCATTGGCAAACTGGAGATCACCAGGCAGATGACATGAAAACCATGTCACGTGAGGAACGTTTGAATGATTTGGGGGCAGTAAGACTAGAAAAGAGGGCAGCTAGGTGACACTGGATAAAGACAGGCCCTAGACCAGAAGGACCCGTGTTCAAATATGGCCTCAGGCATTCACTAGCTAGGTGACTTTGGGCTGATCATTTATCCCCAGTTGCCTCAAAAATTTAAAAAAAGGCTAGAAGTGGGGAATATAGGACAGGTCGTTATCTTCTTTAAGGATTCCTATAGTAGAGAACTGTAGATATCATGTCACTTCAGTTTTGATTCTTAGTGGTATCATATGCCTTCTGAAGTAGTCAGCTGGCTCAGAACTCCAACAGAACCAGAGCAAACACAATTGGGAAAATAAATTAATTAATTAATAAAAACACAGTAGACATAGATAATGTTAATATGTCATTTTTTCTAAGTCAATTTGTGCTGGGAGGGATCCTTTATGTATGATTTAGTGGTCTCTAGTTCCATTTGATCTGAATACCACTGAGCTAGCTGAATGTTGGGAAGATATCAAAGTTCTTTGAATTAATTATATCCCCCTTTTATTACACTTACAGTGATCAAACTGCTTTATTTTTCTCAAGATTGAAAGGGGGAAAAACTCTCATTTCATCTCATTATAAAAATTTAATTAGCAGAGTAAAAACATCTGATTTGACCACAGTGTCACTCTCAAAGGCTACTATACTGTGCTGCCAGTTTGAGCATTTTGAAAGCACTGGAGAAACACACTTAAATCCTGACATACACTACTTATTTCTCCTCATCTTATTTTATATAACTACTCAAGAAATTCATATTAAAAATAGAAATAATAATAAGATCTGAGTTCAAATCTCTCCTCCAATATTTACTCGTAATGTGTCTCTAAGCAAGTTTCTTCAACTCTGAGCCTCAGTTTTCCTATCTGCAAAAAAGAAAATCATGAATATCCATAACACCAGGGGTGTTGGGAAATTCAATTAAGGTAAAAAAAATTAATGTGAAAAGTCAAACAACTTTAAATCAGTAAGTGAAGGGTAAACTTTATGGAATAACTTCCCACACCATGGATCCTGTATGGGAAATCATTTCAGTGATTCTAACTATATAGATAAATGAATAACGATTTGCAATGACATGCTATTTGTCATGAATTTCTCCAAGAATCTCAAAGGTCTCTATGGAGTTCATATTATTATGGCATTCGCCAAGAGGAGGGAAGTTGGAGAAAAAAGGAAGAGGGAGAATAAAAGAGGCACGAGATTAGCTCCTATTATTAAATGGCAAGCTAAGAGCAGAATGATTAGAAATCGCACAGCACTAGACCAGGTTCCTACATATCCTTCTCTCTATTTACTATACCGTCTATACTTTTGACATTTCTCTCTCGCCCACATTCGACTTATTACCGCCCAACTTGGGACCATCCTCTGGTTCATCTTCTGGGTTACTTAACCACTTTTCCCCTCTGGGCCCTATACTGTCCTTACTGGTGAGTCGGTGGCCTCACGTCCATGTAGTTAAATGACCCACTATCTCTAGCCTATGCTGGCCGTGTGCCCCTTTTCATAGCCATCTTCTTGCCATTCCACCTCGGCACTAACTGTATATTCCCACAATTATTTCCCTGTCTTCCGTGTCTCCCTGGTCACCATTCTTCTTCATGTGTTGTCTCTTCTTGCTAGAATATAAGTTCCCTGAGGGCAAAAATTATTTCACTTTTGGACCATGTTTTCATTCATTCAAATGCTCCCTTCTTATTCCTGTGATAATTTCTAAATAAGAAAATGCCATATTCCCAAAGTGATCACACGTGTAAAAACTTGTCAGGCTAACCTTAATCTAACCCCAAACTTTGAAAACACAGAAGTTTGGAACCATAATATGCCATTGTTGACTTGAAATGTTTATATCACTACCCTTCAAGAGCTTAATTCTAAATACTACCCCCTTCTTTGTTTACTTGTGGGAGAATCACTTCCATACACCTCTTCTTTAAAACAGAACGAATTCATGCCTTTTTCCATTTATCATTAGGAAAGTGAGTATTCAAATGTATGTTAAATTGTCTCAGGCTTTTACAAAAAATATAAAATATAATCTCAAAGCGATACAACCATCACGTGTCACACAAATAGCCTCATATGCCAGACAGTCCCAGTCTCTCGTGAATTTGGGTTCATGTTAGTGGAAGAAGTATTTCTCTCAAAGTCACCTGGGTCAGCTCACTGTGCCCCCACACTTCAGATCCTGGGAATCTGTAACAGCAACTCAGATGTAAGTGTTCGATTATTACCATGCCAATAGAAATCAAGATAAATAAGAGCATAGAATTATTTTTTATAAACAAAAAGCATTTAATTGGAATAGAAACTACAATATGAAACAATGTCAACATTCTCAGCACCTGCTCCTCAAAGAGCACCTTCCCATTCCCATCTTCCCCAGGAGGGTCCAAGAAGGAAGCTTCCTTCCTCCTGGTTCCTGCTTACAGACTAGGGGAAGTGGGACAAAAATCTCTTAGTAGAAGTGTCCTGCCCAGGGCCCAGTGCATGCCCCCGGAGCCAAGGTCTGGCTGCTCCCTGTTCCTGCTTGCTCTTGGTCTTTGCTCATAGGTCTTGGTCATCACTTTGTTCCCTGCCCGTAGCTCCTCACATGGCAAATCTGGGCACATGTTTACATTTCTTTTGGGTCACCTCCCTGTAGGTCAGCCAGCAGTCTGTCCATCTAGTCCATCAGGGCTCTGCTCTTGGTTAGCTCCATTGTACAGGACCAACCACCATCTTGGTTCTATGGCTCTGCTGTTTCCCTCTAATTGGCTTTGTTCCCTTTATCACAATCACCCCGCTTCAGACACAGTCCAGTGAAAAACTACATCCAAGAATCTCCGTCAGGCTCACCTGTAAGGCCCAGTGTCACATGGGAAATGTACTCAGATGTTCCTTCCCATATCTTCCCCATCCCCAGTTAAAAAAAAATGCAGTCCCTTTATATTATTAAATTTAGTTTATTAATTAATTAATAAAATTTTAAATTATAATGAGGTAAATGTTCATGATCTACAATACATCAACCCAGAAGTCAAAAAAGCACATAATATATGGCATCAAATACCAGAGTTGGCCCCCCCCAGTGTGATCCAAATATACAGATCCCTTATGAAGATGATGACATCACATGTCAGGGTCATACAAAGTATCTCTACTATATACTTTTTTGATTGGCATTGCTGGATACATTTTTCCCATTACCTTGTGAGCACCATACGTCAGTGTGTCATTGGCCAGACAGTCCTGGCACTTCTATGGTGACCCCCTGTCATTTTTGCATCCAGGGAATCCTCCAATCTGCAGCCTGCAGTCCCATTTCAAGGCTTATGGAGGGCTTGGATTCACTAGTACCCTTGCTATCCCCAAATGGATCACATCCTGTAGTTGGTTTCAATTGCCTTAGGATTTCACAGCTAGAATTTTAGTCACAGAACCCAGCCCTGAGGCCATTTAAACAGGAGGCTGGACCCATAAGGCTTCCCTAACTCCCAAGCAGGTAGCAGTATTCATTTTCTTCAGATCACAGGTTCCGATCTCTGCCACTCACTCAAGAGCAGGGGAAGCTCAGTTTAAGTCCTCGACATAGACACTCGCCCAGCAGCTAGGCTCCCTGCCAGTCATTCACGGGACGAGGGAGGATGCTTTGATGCCGTAATCTGTTCGCCAGTGATGGCACCTTCTCTACACACAGCTCCAAACTCTCACATGAAGTTGTCTTTATTTGTACTCTAGATTTCTTTATAACAGGGGGATGTGATAGTCCTATAGTATTACACTGAACCCAGGCAAAGAAGCCTCTGCTGTGTCCCCATCGGCCTTTCCTGCCTGGTAATGCATGCTAAACCCATCTCCAACACTCATCGCTTCCTAATAGCACTTCAGCTTGGTTCTTCTCAAAATGTATGTCAGGAGATTGTTCTCCATCCATACTTGGACTTGAGTTCCACACGTGTAGTCTCAGAAAATGTCGCTGACAGCTCGCTTCAAATTCAAGAACCTTCAGTTGTGGATAAGATGAAAAGTTTCATAGTAAATAAGTGAGTCTGGAAATAGAGGAGGCTTCTGGTGGTGGGTGCCCTTGGGCCAGCTGCCCCTAGGCTGCATCAACTTGTAATAAATGAATTGTGTTGTATCGGAAAATGTCAGCACTTGTGCATATGTGAGGTACTGAGTAAGATCTTCACAACATGCTTTTATCCCAAGAAAATCTGAGTGGGACCAGAGAGTTCGGATAAGATTATTATTATTTTTTTGATCTTCTGCTTTTGGTTCTTTTCAACCATGGCTGACGTCATTGAGAGACTTTATAATCGTGGCTTCTTTCTTCACAAATTCCCAATTACAGCCACCAAGTCTTTGGCTCTAAAGGATTCTTCCAATCCAGCCAAGTTTGAACTCAGTTTGAGGTCAGATACTTCCTAGCTGTGTGACTCTGGGCAAGTCTGTTTGACTCAGTTTTCTCATCTAGCAGATGAGCTGGAGGACATACATTTTTGGACATGGCCAATGTGGGAATTTGTTTTTCTTAATTGTTCATATTTGTTAAAAAGGATTCTCTTTTCTTGCTTTTTCCTTCAACAGGATTAGTGCTTGCTTTTTCTTTCAACAGGAGAGAAAATAAATGCATATTAATTTTTTAAAATACTGGATTCATCCCACTCCATAAGTTAGTCAACTGAAATTTGCTAAGTGCCTCTCCTGTCATTGCTAAAGGCATAATCCCATCACAGGGGATAATTTCCCCAGTAATTGAGTATTTGTGGTGACTACTCACCTTATATATAAGAATCTAGTGCCATACAAGTGCCAATTACCCACTGCCACTGTAGCACAATTATACAAAAAACAAACTTTCCTGCATTGTTAGCAAGGTATTTAGTGAATAAAACAGTGCTAAACTATTAGCTGGACCCACAAAAAAATTTATTAAAAAAAAAAACTGAAGCCCAAGCCCCAAATCTCAATATACCTTAGAGTGTCTCACACACACACACACACACACACACACACACACACACACACACACAACCATCTACAGAATCATTGTTATCACAATAGCTTGAGTAGCTCAAGGCTACTCAGGTTTAAGCAAATTTCTGTTTTAGACCCATAGTTTATCCCAGATGAATGCCCACAATGTCATTCATTTATCAGATGAAACCAGGCCCTATAGGCTTGGGTTCATGGAAAGAGAAAAGGAGGTGTGTGTATGTGTGTGTGTGTATATGTGTGTGTGTGTATGTGTATGAAGGGGACTGGGGTGTCAAAAATGCTAACATGAACAATCTTCTCTCTTGGTGTACTGTACTTTCATCTACACAGAAATCCTCCACTTCTGAAATCAACTCAGATCTAAATATTCAGTTATTATCATGCTAATAGAAACTCAAGCAAATAGCAGAACAGAACCAGATTTCTCAAAGTGTTTAAATGGAGCAGAAATGGGAACATAGGAAAATGGAAATAGTCTTAGCATCTATTCCTCAACAAAATACTCTCAGATTTTCCCCAACTGATAACAAGAAGGAAGCTTTTTTACCTGAACAGAGATAAAAGCATGAAAATTTTATGGACTCAAGATGTGGAATGAGGCACCTATTTTTAGACATGAGCAATAAGAGGATCTCTTTTGCTTGACTACATATTTGTTACAAAAAATTGTTTTTATTTTTTGTCCTCATCAGTGGGGGAGAGAAATGGAAATTAAGTCAAAGAATAGTTGTTAAGTATCTACTACTGTCTGTCAGGCCCTGAGATACAAAGAAAGGCAAAAATAGTCCCTACCCTCAAGTAGCTCACAATCCAATGGGGAAAATAACATGTAAGCAACTATGTATATACTAGATAGATATGGAGCTACAGGATAAATTAGACAATCTCAGGGGGAATACACCAACATTAAAAAGGAGAGAAAAAATATTTATAGTCATTGAAAAAAAATTCAAAAAGTAAAAAAAAAAGCAAGACAATGTCTCCAAATATAAGGGAATACACAGAGCCCAAATGCACTCATCCTGAATCATCATCCTGAATCAGGTTCTGGTTCCTCATTTGCTCCCATTAGATCTTCATTACACACTGCTCATTGCTCTATGCCATCTTTCTTCCCCTTGGCTTCCTAGCTTCTACAGGGTGTTAGTATACCCTGGCAGGTTTTGCAATAGAGTTCACTAATGCCTTCATTATCTTGGCAGGTCATGTACTCATCTGGTCAAGAGACCAGGTGAATTACATCCCCGGGTCTTGAAAGAACTGATAGCTGTGATTAAAGAATCACTATCAATAATATATGAAAGATCATGGAAAATTGGAGGAAGACTGGAAAAGGACCAGATATAATCTCCGTTTTCCAAAAGGAGAAGAAAAAATACATACATACCAAAGACCAGCGAACCTAATTTTGATTTCTGAGAAAATTCTTTAAAGTGTTGCCTAAGAAGAAAATAAATAAATAAAATGTCAAATGGATGATTGGAAAATAGCTAGAAAGAGAAGTGATGATTCTAAAAAATTAACATGGTTTCATCAAGAGTAGCTATGCCAAACCAGCTATCCTTTTTGATAGAATTACTAAACTAAATTACTAAAACTAATGAGGGGATTTAAGTAAACTTTTTGAAAAAGTATACAATACTAATCTTATGAAGATGGGGAGATGGAGTTCAGGTGATAATGCAATCAGATTTATTCAGAATTGGTTGGATGGCCAGACTCAGAGTAGTTGTTTAATGATTCACTGTAAACATGGCAGGAGATCTCCAATGGATCTTTACCTGACCCTATGCTGTTTGACATTTTTATAAGTGGCTTCAATAATGGGCAAAGATCATAAACTCATCAAATGAGATCATCAGATCACACAAAGTCAGGACAGATAATCACAAGATAGTCAAGCTAGTTCATACTGGCTCAAGAGAACCAATGATTATATTTTCAGTATGACCATTTATACCTTGAAAATCAGCAAAGTTGCAAATCAGGGCTTAATTTATTGTTTTATTGTCTAGATTTAAGAAAGTAATGGAGAAAATGTTAATATTGACAACTAAACTTAAAGTTATAAGATATGTTCATCTTTTTTTCTTCAGAAATCTGTTAAACCACTGGATAGCTAACACAGTGAATAGCAGTTAGGGTCTTATTAGACTCAAGCATATGAATGAATCTAATTAAATGAAATTCAATAGGGATAAATATAAAATCTTACACTTGGGTAAAAAAAAATCTATTCCATCAATATATGATGAGGTATGGAAGGAGGAGGGTAGGAGACATGGATAGAGAACAGTTATTCTGGGGGAAAAGACTTTTTTTCCTTTTATTGGACTGTACATTCAATATGGGCAGACAGTGTGATATGATAGCCCCCAAATTTAATGCAATCTTGAGCTTCATTAGGAGGAAATCAAGTCCAGGAACAGAGCGGTGATAATTTCACTGCCCTCTGGCCTTGTCAGATTTCATCTGAAGCATTGTGTTCAGTTTTGATCTGGATGGTGTCCAGAGAAGAACTACGATGGTGACCTTTAAGTTAGCCTGGAGAAAGAAGAGAAGAATGGACCATGATAATTGTCTCCAAATATTTAAAGGGTTGTGATGAAAAGAGGGATTAGATTTGTCCTCTTTGTCTCCAGGGGACAAGTGGGAGAAACTGAGTAAAAGTTGCAAAGGAACAAATTTACACTTGGTATTCAGAACTTTTTTCTAATAATTATAGCTGGCCCAAAGTTGAATAGATTGCTTTGAGAGGTTCCCCAGCCTTAGAGGTCTTTAAGCAGAGACTGGAGATGATTCATCAGGTATGTTGTAAGGGGCATGCCATTGTGTATAGGTTGAATGAGATAGACCCTGATGCTCCTTTCAACTCTCAAATTCCGTGATTCTCTCATATTGGAGGTTCTGTTCCTAGTTAATTTCATAACTAAGGACCCATTGCCATTGATGATATTTGGCTTAGTTTCTACTTTTTTCTACCTGTCCCTATCACTTCTTGATGCAATTATCCTGAGTCATAGACACACAGATTCACGGGAACTTTGGTTCCAAAAATGTCATGTTTATCCCTAAGGTTTGGGACTTCATAGGAATTGTAGACCTCTCCTTCTGATGTACCTATATTATTTACACACATGCACACAAATACACACACACACACACATTTATGAAGTATATTTTTTCTCTTCTTCTTCCACAGTAGTAGTCTCTTTTTTTTGCATCTTTTTGTTCTAAATCACTGCCATGTAATCCCGGAAAACTCAGTTGGGGGTAAAAGAAAATTCTTTTAGATTTTTGTTGATTTGGATATACATAGAAGTAGCATGTTGTCTCTAGAATACCACTTTTGAAGGGAGCATAGAAGTATGCATATAGCATGATGCTATACATAGTAAAAATAATAAAATAAGATTGGAGCTTTAATTTTCATATTCCAAAAGGAATTGAAAATAGATGTGACTAAGATAACAGGAATAGTGAGTGAGTGTCTTATCAAATCTTATATTGTTGAATTTCAACTTGGACAATTTAGATGATATTTATTTAATCAATGAAATATTTAGATGTACTTTATTTCTTTTTCTCAATTGACAAAGATTTTTTCTATCCTTTCATGTTTCTGCCCCTCCCTGCCAGAAAAAGAAAAGGAAAACCCCTATATCAAATATTTATAGTCACATAAACCAAGTTCCTATCATAGCCATATCTAAAACTGGATTCTCATTCTTCATATTGAACCCATCATCTTTCTTCCAGACAGATGGGTTCCAGAAGCTAGCATTCCTTATCATTGGTCCTCTAGAATCATAGTTGGTCACTGAATTGGATAAAGTTCTTTAGTCTTTCAGAGTTGGTCATTTTTAAATGTTATCATGTTCCTGGTTCTGCTCCCTTAGTCTGAATCAGTTCATTTAAATCATCCAGATTTCTCTAAAAAAAATATATCTCTTCTCATATCATGAAGTGCAATAATTACACTCATGCACCATAATTTCTTTATGTCTTCCCCAATTGTTTCCAGTTCTTTGGCACCACAAAAAATCCTGCTATGAATATTTTTGTATAGCTGAGCCTTTTTTCTATTTCTTTGATAGCTTTTGGGTACTTTCAGATAAGTTTAATGTTTTGAATTGAGGACTTTTATTTTCTTCAGGCACTAATAAGATAGAAATGCTTACATGTTTTAGTTATATTGATGTCCCAAATCTCAGTGAGGCATAAGGTACAACAACAAATGATGCATGGGATATACTTATCCTTTGCATGAAAGAAGGACTTTCTGAAACTGGCCATATGTCTTTTTCATTAATACTATATTATCTCTAGCTGATTGCAATAAGCAGCAGGATTTCATTGAAATAGAATTTGATTGTAAAGCCTCTCTTGAAATTTAACTGTTCTTGTTCAACTTATATTCTATCCTTCTGCCAAATTCCATCCAAGAGATGGTAGCATTTTGTAGGAAGGAAGGAAGGAAGGAAGGAAGGAAGGAAGGAAGGAAGGAAGGAAGGAAGGAAGGAAGGAAGGAAGGAAGGAAGGAAGGAAGGAAGGAAGGAAGGAAGGAAGGAAGGAAGGAAGGAAGGAAGGAAGGAAGAGAGGGAAGGAAGGAAGGAAGAGAGGGAAGGAAGGAAGGAAGGAAGAGAGGGAAGGAAGGAAGGAAGAGAGGGAAGGAAGGAAGGAAGAGAGGAAAGGAAGGAAGGAAGAGAGGGAAGGAAGGAAGGAAGGAAGGGAGGGAGGGAGAGAGGGAAAGGAAAGGAAAGGGGAAAAGAAAAGAAAGCAGAAAGGAAAGAAAAGAAAAGAGAAAAGGAAAAGAAAGGGAAAAAAGGAAAGGAAAGAGGAAAAGAAAGGAAAGGAAAGAGGAAAAGAAAGGAAAGGAAAAGGGAAAGGCAAAGAAAAGAAAAAGGAAAGGAAAGAAAAAAGGGAAGGAAAAGAAAAAGGAAAGGAAAGAAAAAAGGGAAGGAAAAAAGGAAGGAAGGAAGGAGGGAGGGAAGGAGGGATGGAGAAAGGAAAGAAAAGAGGGAGGGAGGAAGGGATGGAGGAAAGGAGGGAGGGAGGAAAAAAGGGAGGGAGGTGGAGGGAGGGAAAGGAAAGGGGAAAAGAAAAAGAAAAGAAAAGGGAAAAGGAAAGAGAAAAGGGAAGGAAGGAGGGAAGAAGGAAAGGAGGAAGGGAGGGAGGGAAGGGAAGGGAGAAAAAGAAAGAGAGAAGGAGGGAGGGAGGGAAGGAGCAAGCCTGGAAGAAAAGAAAGAAGGAAAGAGAGAGAAGTGGGTTCTAAAAATAATTAGCAAAGTACATTGAAGCTCTTTTTTTAAAAAGTAGCTTATCAATCAATAAATGATTTTTAAATCACTTGAGGACGTTCTCCACCTTGGTTTTCATAACTGTGTCTGAGGTAGAAAGATTCATGGGAGTAGATCAAGTTACCCCTTATTTAGCTCATGTTACCCAGCTTCTGCCATAATACAATGTAGATACATAATGGGATGTGATAGGGATCAAAGCTAAAAACCGTCATTTTGCCTCCACCTGGTTTCATGCCCTCGCTTCATGCACTCAGGTAAGGTGGCAGATACCCGATCTTAGAGTTTGCCAGACTAATTGCATAGGCATTGATCTTTTAATGGTGGAAGATGAGTTTAATTCATTCCCAAACCCTTCTAACTTAACAGCACAAGAGAAGTTATTACTCCTTGCACTCACCATAGGCATTACATATTCTATTATTTATCATTTACATATAAATGAAAGTGTGGAGGAGAGTGAGCCTTCAGAAAGGGGAATTGAGTTGGCAAAGAACGGAAGACCATGTGACCTAGGTGAGGAGGAAGATCAGGAGCTGGACTCACCACGGAGGATTTGGAGATTGGACATCCCTGAAGGGACTTAAAAAGTCAATTGGGGATGGTCTGAGCAGAAGAGAAAGACCCTGACGAGCAGCACCAATCACAGTGTGAGGAAGAGCTGGTTGAGAATGGCATCAGTGACTGAAACAGGAGCATAAGGAGGTTGAATTGACCAGGGATCTGAGAAAGAGGAAAAAAAATTAGATTCATGGTGACCATCGTGCTCCCCAAAGGAGAAAACACCAAGGACCAGTGGGAGAATGGGACTTAAGAAATATTCTCCCTGGAACTGAAACAGTTTCAAAAACCTAACTGGGATGTGACCCCCATCGATAGGAGACTTAAACACCTGTCCATCTTGTGTTGGCCGCCTTGTTTTTCACATGCTTTTATATTAAACACTCACAAACACGTTCCCACAGATCTGTCGGGTTTCATTGGCACTTTGGGGGGCCGGAAAGGGGGCAGCAGAAGAATCTTCCCAAAGAAGCTGCGACTTCCTTGGGTATTATCTCCGGCAAGGAAAACCAGGACGATCTTGACCAATAGAAGAAAGACCAGACGGCGGGAAGGCAGAAATGAGCAGGAAAAAAAAAAAGAAGGCTGGACCGTGGGGAACATCCCCAGACCAACCTTCATGGCTGAATATTCCCCTCTGCCGGTGTTTGGAAGATGAAGAAGAGCTGTTTTTCATTTGGGAACAATAGGACCTAAGAGAGGAATTGATTTCTTTTAAAAGCGATGCCTGCAGAAGAAATTAAAAGGGCAAAAATAATAGACACCAAAAGTTTTAAGTATTTTAAAATGATGGCGCTCATCCCAACCTCTGCAGGTCCTGGTTTTCTCATCTGCAAAATGAGGGGGTTAAACCAGATGACCTCCGGCGTCCTCTGCAACTCCTGGTCCGAGACCCTGTGACATTCTGGCCAGCTCCAGCTTTTAAATCAGGTGTATCTAATTATGTTAAAGGGGCAGAGCCTTGAAAGGATTGGCTGCTTGGATTCTGGACCCGGCGCTGCCTGATGCTCACAAGCACTACATTTTCTTAATGGGAAATGTCAGCGTATAGATCCGTGGCCATTTTGCGACTCCGGCCAAACATGCCTCCCCGACACTTGTGTGATGAGTTTTCCGGGCCCTGTTGGCCGTCTGAAGTTGCTGTCTGGTTCAGAACAGTAGCCACATGCTGATCTCCTGGGATATCATCTGGGTTTCATGTGATACTGCTCTTCATCTGGGGTTTATGGAGAACAGGGGTCTCGACCTCGGGGGCGGGAAAGAGCAGAGTCTTGTGAGGAATTGTCCAGGGAAAACTTTGGGAAAAGGAATGGTGCGGAGGAAAGGGAAATGGGAAGGATTGAGGGAATCGAGACACTTCATTAAGTGTCAGTGACTAATGGATTAGCTGGGTGTGGCCTCGGAGTGAAGTGAAATCATTTCCAACTCCATTGGATGGAGCGAGGAGAAAGGACAAAACATGTTAAAAATAAACTGTTAATAGGACCCAGTGAGAGTGGGTGCTCCAAGCCGGGGCACATCCCGGACCTTAGGAAACACAGCTTTAAAAAGTACAAAAGGCCTTCAGTGTGAGGTAATGAGGCGCATCTAATTATATTTAAGAAAGAGCAGCAGAACTGCTCAGGACCACAGAGCCCTCCCCTTTATTCTCTCCCAGACCAGTGAGGATCCAGGGCTGAGAGACACCGTTATTTCAGGGAAGGGTGAGGAATTTAGAGTGCATCACGGAAAACAAGGTTGTTATTTTCCCATAACTGGAAGAGAGAGAGAGAAAAAAAAATCACAAACCCTTCCCTGTCTGTTCTCTTTCCCCTCCCCAAAAACCTCTCATCAGGAAACTGAAGGGAAAAAAAAAAAGGCAAACTAAAGCAAACAAGCAGTACCACCATGAGAAATCAAGGCAGTCGGAATGACATTTGACACCCCCAGGCCACAGCTGAAGAACAAGGGAAAAGTTTTGGGACGACTGTCACTGACCCATAGTCCCTCACTCCTAACCTTGCTCTCCAACATATGTTTCTCATTTCCTTGCTTCTAGCTGGTCCAAGCTAATGATATGTGTTTTGGCAGCCATCCCGTGCTTGGCATACAGCCTGCCTTGTTCTCATTGTCCCAGCTACTTACAGAAACCTCTTTCTCTGTCTCTTTCTCTCTCCCTCAGAAAACAGCTTTCAAGAACAGTAAATATGCAAAGCGCCCGAGCTCTATACAGCTACCATCTTGAATCCCGTCCCCTCCACCCTAGCACACCCCATCAATAAAGGCCTGAGGAGACTGCCCACGGGTGAGGGGTAAGTGAAGCACAAAGGCAGTGGAAATTCAAACAAATTGGCCCATTAGAGTCTCACACTGCTATAAATACTGTGGAACTCGGCTATTTTGAGGGACGATGGCATGGGAAAGTTCGGCCTGAAATCTTGAGTCTGTCAGAGGAGACAGATCTCCCCCTCAGACATGGGAAGAGGAGCGGAGCCCGCGGCCCTCGGGAGGGAGAAGGGCATCGAATCTGGCAGATTCCAGGGTAGATTCAGTCCCGGCAGGACTCACCCTGGCTCTCCGAGAGCTGCCCGGCTGTCTGAGGCGGGGCCTCCGATGTCCCTTGGAGTGTCCGTCACCTCAAAAAGGCCGCCCCGGCCCTTCGGCTTCTCCGGGGTCAGCGGATTTCTCCACTCTTCCTCCAGGAGCAGTTAGGGAAGTGGAGGAGGGGTGGGAAAGAGCACCAAATGGCGGGTCTGGGCAGGCCCGGGATGATGCTCTGTCCTGCCTCAGACCAGACAGGTTGGGATTTACAGTTCAGGCTGTAAATTAGGCCAAATGGGCCGCCTGGATCCCAGCTCTTGGGTTAGGGTTCTGAAAATCGGATGGAAATCCAGTTGTCTGATTAACTAAATGGATATGCATGGGAAAAGCCACAGAACCTACATACCAAAGTGGGCATGCCTGGTGCACTTGTCCAAGCTAAAATGCCTTCACATTCTTTCCCAGGGTTTCCTGGTAAATCTCAATAAAACACTAACATTCCATAATGAGTGTGCACATTTATAGACATCCATGTACGTACTGTATACATGCCCTTATCACATTCGTATATACTTCCTCACTCATTTTCTCCTGCCAGCTGACAGCTGTGAAATTACCCAGAACCGCCAGCCATATTCTGCCTTTTCTATCTCTACTGGATCCCAGCTACTTTATATTCAGAAAGGAAACCCAATGACCCGACCGTGAATGGATGTTATATGTCTACTCCCCTTTATTTTTAATGTTTTTAAAATAAATAATAACATCCCACATTTATGTGCGCTCAGATTAGATTTGGCTCTTGGAGACTTGGATGGATCTTGAGGGGGTTACCAAGGAAATGACTCTGGCTGATAAGAGGACAATTTATTGGCTACCAATAGCAAAGTCTAGAGAAGGATCCCTTTTTATCTTGTAGCCTCTATAAAAATGGAATAAACTATACTAGGTGTCTTCTCATGGTTCCAAAGATACAAAAAAAGTGGCTTCATTTGGTAGACAAAACATGCAAACATGGCAAACCTGAGCTTCTTAAACTATCTTCCCATTACCACTGAGCACAGGGGACTTGGGATAAAGGGAGGGATAGGTGGTCCTCCCTACCTCTCCTGAAAACCCCAGAGTGGTACTCTGTAAGGAAGGATGAAGGACTTGGGGAGAAAGAGCTCTATAGCCTGGCTATTCCTCAATTTCCTGTTGGCAAAGCATGTGACCCTTCATATTCCCCAACTGGCAAAACATGTGCTTCTTACCAGCTCCATACCTGTCCTTGCCTTTTCTGGTTGTCATCTCTCACTCTGTGTGTCTGTTTCTCTGTCTCTCTCTCTCTCTCTCTCTCTGTGTCTCTCTCTGTCTCTGTCTCTGTCTCTCCCTCTCTCTGTGTCTCTCTGTCTCTGTCTCTCTCTGTCTCTCTCTCTCTGTCTCTCTCTGTCTCTCTGTTCTCTCTCTCTCTCTCTCTCTCTCTCTCTCTCTCTCTCTCTCTCTCTCATACACCCCCCCAATCCAAACATCCTTGGCCTAAAAGACAGCTACAATTGCTTTACAGATGTGTTACCTCAGAAATCCATGTTTACTTAGGGAAAAAGACCTTCTGACTTTATTTAACATAATGTCTTGAGAATCCATGCACTCCCCCTTCATTAATACAAGTTGCAACCTTGCAATACCTTAATATACATAATTCTTGAGTTGCTATAGTTGAAAACTTCGTGATTCAGTGATGAACCCCCCCAAACATAGCTACATCCTCAGACAACACTCAAATGGGAAATGCTTAGTGAGTGCCCGGCACATTATCCCTACTAGATGCAGGCTTAAATCCATTCCAGCTTGGTCAAATCTGCTTGAAATTGTGCTCTGTTGGCACAGAGTTTGAAAACCCAAATCACCTTTTCTCCATAAAGAAGCATCAAACCAAGATTTTAGAAGAGGGATTTAAGTTTAAAAAAAAAAAAGTTATCAAAGATACTAAAACAATGATTCCAAAATTGTGCAATATATTGCAAAGTCAAGATTAAATAACATTTTATTATCATACTTTATTTGTAATGTATTTGTTGCTGTGTAACTATATCTCTGAGCTACATATACCAGGAAGATAGATTGATAGATAGATATGCATAATCTATACAACAAAAAGCAGGGGGAAATGTACCCAGTGCTTTAAAAATCTAAAAACCTTTCCTTTCTGGCAAGCCTCATGTTCTTCCAGTCCCCCAAAACCCAAATGATAGGACTAACTTGAGGTTGAAGTCCTCCCCAAAGAGTGAGAAACTCAGGGCTGCTCTGGTAACTGTCACCTCTCTATGACCTAATTGCCATCATGGGCAAAGACAGAGAATCAAGTCCTCCAGCCCCAAATAGGGAAGGAACTAGAGAGAGCCGAAGAGGCTTTTCCTGGAACTGCCCCAGTCACGTGACTCGTGGGACTGCTGAAGGGAAGGTCCTCCTTTGCTCCTAGCCACCAATATCAGAGATCTCGAGTGAAATCAAAGTCTATCTCATCCATGAACTTCTCCGTCACCCTACCATCATTATTCCATTGACTCCAATGTTGACTCATCATAGCTCTTTCTGTCTGTCTCTCTGTTTTTCTGTCTCTGTCTCTCTCTTTCTCTTCTCTTCCTTCCTCTTCCTCTCTCTGTCTTTATTTGTCTGTCTCTTTCTCTCTCTGTCTCTGTCTGTCTCTTTATTTCTCTGTCTCTCTGTTTCTGTCTGTCTGTCCATCTGCCTCTCTTTACTTCTATGTGGGTGTCTGTCTCTCTTTCACTCCTCTTCTCTTCATTCCTCTTCTTCTCTCTGTCTCTATTTGTCTGTCTCTTTATCTCTGTCTGTCTGTCCATCTGTCTCTCTTTCTCTATGTATTTCTCTTCCCCCCCCCCAGATCTTTTACTTTGCCAAGACCATAGAGGTTTTATGACTCAATCCGCTTGCTGCTGACACTGCCTACTCCCTCTTCCTCTGTGTCTCTTACTGTCATGAGCTTCCCCACTATAAATCTCCTCAGTAAAGTGTTACAGCTCTGGCAAAGCCAGAACCAGCCACAATCCAAGTGATGCATTTCGAGCCTTTTGTTAGTCAGGCCCACAGCAAACACACCCCAACAACAACAACAACAACAACAACAACAACAACACACACACACACTCACACCACATATACTCTCACCACAGAGAGGTCGTCACACTCTGTGAAGGTCTGGGTTGACTCATCTTAACCAAAAATCCCCAACTCTCATGCCAAACCCAGTCAAGGAGAAACAGACAGACAGACAGACAGATAGAAGACAGAAACTGAAACTGAGATAGAGAAAGATGAGGAGCTAGAGAGAAAAGGAAGAGGAGGAGAAAAATTAAGGAGTGAGAGCAAAAAGAGAGAAGAGAGGAGTGATGAGAAAGAAAGAAGGGGATAAAGAGGCAAAAAGAATGACAGAGACAGAAGCAGAAACAGAGAGAGAGAGAGAGAGAGAGAGAGAGAGAGAGAGAGAGAGAGAGAGAGAGAGAGAGAGAGAGAGAGAGAGAGAGAGAGAGAATTTGGACCTACAATTTCATTATTACAGAAAATTCTCAGATTGGAAGAGGGAAGCTCCCTCTTCCAATGCAGGTCAGCACCTTCATGTCAGTGGTGGAACTTAAGTACTTTACGGGGAAAGAAAAAAAATGCTAGAAAGGGTGATCCCTATGAGAAATAGAAAGAAAATGAGAAGAGAGAAGAGTTGTAAGGGAAACCGCACCAAGTTTATGAGTGGCGTTAATAAAATCTTGGAAGATGTAGCAAATCAGCAAGATTGTTTGAGGATGGAAATGATATTAATTGAATGTCTTAATATTTATAGCAAGGTTCAGCAGCAACACCCCCAGGTTGGATGACTGTGGGAGGGATGTACAGGAGGGAATTCTGGTACAGGATAGATTTGAGCCAAACAAAGAGTTTCTTTAAAGGTGAAGTAAAGACACTGGCATTTGCAAAATAATGTGGGGGAAGGGGCATTCGTAGAGAAAATTTTCCAAGACAAACAATGTAGGAAATGAATGAAGTTCGAGTTAATGGGCGACACAAAAATGTCTGACAATGGAAGGACATGGGATATCTGCGATGAGGAAGGAAATAGAGGAGATGCATTTGTATTTTAAGAGGTTCCTCTCCTTTAAAATTAAAAAAAAAATCTGTCTGAACTATTTAGGTAAAGGAAGTTAAAATGAAGGTCTGAGTTTCCATGCTGAAGTCTGGCAGCTAGAGTGAAGACAGAAGAACCATATGAAAAAAGAGACGTAGAAAGCTGTGGGAATTTCAGTGTCATTTGCTTTAATTTAGCATAGAATTAAGAGAAAGAGAAAGAGCAAAGTATCAAAAAAAAAAATAAGGTAAATAAGCAAGAGCAGAAGACCCAAAAGAAAGATTTGTAAGAGCCCATGCCATATGGGAGGTTTTTTCATAATTACTCTGTTAAATCCCCAAAGTTCAGTGCAGTCTGACCATTTACATAATTATGTAAGTGTCATCTGCCTAGGGAAGCCAGGTGATGCGGTGGATAGAGCTCTGGGCCTGGAATCAAGAGTTTAAATCCAGCCTTAGATATTTGCCAGTTGTGTGACCCTGAGCAAGTCACTTTACCCTGTCTGTCTCAGTTTCCTCATCTGTAAAATGAACTGGAGAAGGAAAAGGCGAACTATCCCAGTGTCTTTGCCAAGAAAACCCCAAATAGAATCTCAAAGGCTTGGACACAGCTGAAAAGACTGAACATTTATCTCCATATCTTCCTTAGAATGATGCCATGAGCATCTTTTACCAGGTACTGTTGGCCTGAAGGGGAAAAAAGGATGGAGTAATCAGGAGCAAATCAGGACTAATTTATTTGCTCTTGAGAGGCAATAAAAGAGCAATGCACTTGAAGGCAAGACCCAAGAGACTTGGTTTCCAATCCTGGCTCTGCCATTTTGTTGAAACATAGGATCTGGAATAAAAAGGCACTTTATAGGTTCATCTAGTCCAGCTCCAGATGAGGAAACTGAGAACAAAAAAAGTCACATAGGTAGCATAGAGCTCTGTATAGCATAAAGCACTGGCTTTAGACAACAAAATTCTAAAACAAAATTAAAAATAAAAAAGTCCCATCTTATTATACCCAAGGATACTGGTTTATAGCTGTATAATTATCATAGTAATGTATTGACATTAATGTGACCTTGCTGTGCATCACTAAAACCAAGAGTGAACTGTCACAAATCACGAGAGGAAAACCTCCCATGAATTTATGCAAGCTAGTGCTCAGTGTGATCCTTCTTTTCTTCCACCTTTACAAGTCACAAACTTTCACCTCTTCTCACATGATGATGTACGTAAGGTTTTATAGAATCATTTCCCCACAACAGCTCTGGGAAGTAGGTAGTAGAAATATTGTCATCCCATTTCTCAGATGAGAAAACAGGTTCCAAGAGCTTCAATCACTGGTCCAAAGTCACACACTTAGCAAATGTGTAAGAATGGACCTAATTGAAGCCTTCTGTTACCCAAGTCCAGTCTTCATCTCTCTAAACTACGAGCCCTTAAATGGTTAAAATATCAGCACATTTCACTGGTCTTAGGTTTCTCATAAGCATTCAGCAAACCAATTTCACTCAATCGCTCATATTAACTACTTAAGTTCTTCTCTCAGAGGATGTGGATTGTTATTTTATGCCCAAAGTCCTATAATTAAATTTGACATAAGCACATGGATTAAATATGTGGTTGGGGGAGGGGGAGGGATGGGGGGGGGGCGGGAAAGGGAGTAGAAGGTTTCCTTCTCCTTTCTCTTCTTCCCATACAGAGACTGTAACCGTGTAACCAAATCATGGGCACAGTATTTTACAAATCAGAAGAAGAGTTTCCAATCTCATTAGTCATTTGGTTGTTTATCAGGAAAGTTTCTGGGCTCAGGGTTCCAAACCCTTTTCCCGCCGCTGATTAAACAACAGCAGCATCTACAACAAATTAACCATAAAAAATGCTCAGAGATTCATACTTTCCATTGGGGGTGGGGAGGATGGGAAGCGTGTGTTTAGCATGTCATACAGCTATTAGAGCATCTGTTGATGGGCAATAGATGATTGTGAGAATTCGTTTGGAGCTAATTTGTCAAACTGACCTAATTCATGGGAATCTTTTAAAGGTTGGAACCATAAGGAGGATGCTGTGCATTTTACAGCTTTGGTAATTACATTAACTTATGCATCAGATCATCCATTTCTCTCTGATGGGGCTTTTATTCACTCCAAGATTTCCAAATGAAGGGTCCTCAGGTGACTTTGAAAGGGCCCCTAATCATCTAAGTAGCACACTAATAAACGTGCTTTCCATTTAGGGCCATCATTCTTGACAATTTCTTGTGGTTTCCATAAAGAATTCTTTCTCTTTTCCATTCTGAAAAACAATGAGAAATCACTTTTTTTCCCAAATGTTTGAGAGAAAGCACCTTTCTTAGTCAGTCCTAAAACATTATAATCCTACCACATGCTGGATACTGGCCTCAGTGCTGGGGACACGAGGAAAGGCAAAATCAGGGTCTCTGCCCCCAAGAAATTCACATTCTAATGAAGGAGACAGCATGCAAGAAATTATATACACATAAGAGATAGACAATATAAGTGAAAAGTAATCTCAGAGAGAAAGCGCTAGAAGTTGAGGGGAAAAGAGAGATGAGGAGGACCTCCTGCAGAAGGTGGGATTTGAGCCAAGCTTTGAAGGAAGACAAGAAAGCCAGGGGGTGGAAGGGATGAGATAGAGTATTCCAAGCACTAAAAACAGCCAGCCAGTGAAAAGTCATGGAGCTGGGAGATAGACCAACATGTATAAGGTAGGCAAGGGCCAAAGAGAGCATTTTATATTTGATCCTGCAGTCTAGAAAGAGTCAAATAAATTCTTCTCCAACAACAAACAAGGAGGAAAAACTTTAAAAGAATGTTAGGGAGTGATCACTTGTACCTCTCCCCTTTTGCATCCAGCAGCACTTGCCCAATCTGAACTCCGACTTTCCTTTTAAAATCACTTTATTTAATCCGGCCGCTTCCTCCATTGGCTTCTTCCTTCTGTTAACTTCCTTCAGGCCCCATGAAATATTACCTAGATTCCTGCCAGGCCCTGCCCTGTCTAGAATGATGTCTTTTATGTTTAATTGTCATTATGGGAAGAAAAAAAATCCTGATCTCTATCCTTTCAACTCCCTTCTGAATCCTCTCTCTTGCTATGAATTTCACTCTGCATCTTTTCCCATTGCAAGACCACAGACCATATTTCTCCGAGTTTTGGCTCCCACAAATCTGGCTGTTGGTACAGTGCTTCTGACTACTTTCATTTTGTACTAGGTGACTCAAACCGTCTACAGTATTCAGATAAAGCCTTGGAAATCCCCTCTATGAGAGCTAACATAATTGACTTAGACTCGATTCTACTGCCCATCACCCCCATAATTTTATAATTGTTTCTTTTATTAGGCTGAAGGTTGGGTTTTATCTACCACATCTCTCAAATGCTGATCCTGAGCCCTCAAGGTGTGTTCTTGTTTCTTGGTTTATCTTTCCGGTTTCATACCTGATATTTTTGTTCATTCAATTACATGAGCTTGTTACATAGCCCACAGTCCTAATCTAGTCCAGCTCTTTTGAACTGTCCTAGCCTTCCCCATATTAGCCCCCAATTTGTTATCAAATGCAATTACTGCAGTCTCCTGCCCTCTGTGGCCAGTTCACTAGGGTTCCTTGCCATTCTGGAACTGCTTTTAATTGCCCTCACTTAGAAATCCTGCTTAGATCTTTCTTTACTCCAAAATCACACCTCAGATTCTCTAGTAGTAATAAAAAGGCCGAGTGACCAAGGGAGCATGTTTCCAGTGGCCTTTAGGATCATCTGTTTTAGCAGAAGTAAAAGCTTCAGCACCCCTCCCATCTCCTAATAGGTTGAAAGCATGAGAATATCCCCAGTCTACTTTGTAGTAAACTGACCAACTCCTCTTCTCTAACGGTGGCCGCTGCTCCTTTCTAAGGCCCTGAATTGGCCATTTTAGTCAAATCAATAATCCTCTCAACTGATTCAGTCCCGTGTCATACTGAGGGTTTGAGGAGTGCGGACTTTGCCACAGCAAAGGTCTCTTGTGATTACAGCAGGACGGGGAGAACCTGAGTATTGCTAGCTTATGTGGTGTTAAATGTGAGAAGCCAGAGAATGCAGTCTTGCTACAGGCTTAGCAATAACTAATCACAGGCTCTTTCCTAATCCATCTCCTTCTCTTAGGTTCTTTTAAGCATTTAGCTTAAAGCTTTTCTATGTTCATAAGCATCTCTATGCTCATAATCCTTCTTAACCTCATGATCTAATAAAGGTCAACTGACCAGTTCACCCCCTCAGCACTCATCCTGATACAATGCTCTGGCACACTTGAATGAGTTCATGGGATCTTGGGACAGGACTTCTTTCCTCTCAACAAAAATTGAAACCATCCCTACCTTCTCATCTGGGCCATATTTGCCCATGCCTTTCCAGTGATCTTCCACTAAGGATTTCCCCAATGTGCTTGAAGCTGTCCTTTGGATTCTTTTAATCTGAGGGCATACCACTAAAGCCCTCCAACTCTGTGCAATATAGCTGACTTGCCTTATCAGTTATTAGTGTCTAATATATGCTGCATATTTAATACAGGCTTACCTTTCTATGCGGTTTTTGTAGCTTGACATAGTGGAAAGAGTGAATTTGGGTCTGAGTTCCATTTCTGACTCTTTCTAACTATTTGATAGAGAGGAATCTCTGTAAATTTCAGTTACTTTATCTCTAAAAATTGGGACAATAAAAACATCAACCTCATAGGATTGTTGTGAGGATCAAATGAAATAATGCATATGAAGCGATTTACAATCTTTAAAGTATTAGAATGGAAACTTATGTTAGAAAGCTCTCTGAAAGCAGCTCTTGTAGCAGACAAGATGACAGGAATGATCTGTACCTCATCCTTGTTCCCACATGATTCTCATCTCTTCTGCTTTATATCCTTATTTTTATTTATATTTTAAGCTTTTCTTTCCATGTATCCTAGATATTATGCTTATTTATTTTAAAATATAGCATTTGCTTAAAGTGTATTTTTATACCTTAGACCCAGCAATGTGGCAAAGAAAGATAATAAAAGATTGAGAGTAGTCAGTGTTAAATGAATGGTAGAACCATAGTTACACCAATGGTGAAACTGTGACCCCAAACAGCAATTTCAGAAAACCATTTGGACTTATATAAGGAAAATGACTACAATGCCACTTTGGATCACTCTGTCTCAGAGATACAACTACTAGGCTTATAGCCTAAGAAAGTAATTAATAAGAAGAAAGTTCATCTATATACTAAAATATTTTTAGCAATGCTTTTTGTTGCAGTAGAAAATTGAAAACAAAGTTGATGCATAAGGATTAGGGAATGGCTTAATAACTTGTGTTACATGACCGTAATGGAATATTGCTCTACTATAAGAAAGGACAAATATGACAAATACAGAGAAGAATGGAAAGATTTACAAAATCTGATACAAAGTAAAATAAGAACAGAAAAATAACATCCACAATGACTACAACAATGTAAATGGAAACTATCATCACAAAACAATCAAAAGTTGATGTTACAAAATTATAAATAACAAGCAGGATTCTAAAGTTAAGAGATGGGAAGGTATCCCCACCGCACTCTTTTGCACTGTGACAGATATGACACATTGCTTACATCTTCAGATTTTTTTCTATATATGGAGCCGTTTTGCTGACATTTCTCTTCTTCCTCTTTTTTACTTAAAAAATCATATTTCTTATATCTAATACTCCTTTGAGGAAATGAAGGGTACTGAGGAAAATTATGATCTCCTAAGATACAAAAGATGTCAATAAAATGTATTTTCATAAAATGTTGCTTTTAAATTTTTAATATATTAATGTTATATTCAGGCAATCCAGGGCAACCTCTCAGGCTGTGATAATGGTCCAGTCCCATTATAATTTATTGGTTGAATTATCTGGTCCATTGTGGGATTAATCACTTGTCAGTCTAATAATGACAATCAGCATCTGATAAATAATAATAAATAATTCTAGCCACCAGATAATATCTCACTAGAAATTCAGTGGGTGCTAATTCTCTATTCCTGTAGTGTTAAGTTCCATGGTTTCTAACATTTTCTTGTATATTCTAAGTTCAATCTCCTTAAGGATAACCCTGCTGCAATTTGCAGTGGTAAAGACATAATGCTTTTAAACCTTAATTTCCGAAAACAAATGTGTATGAATAAGCCATTTGCATGATGCTTCTTGTTGATATGTTGCTGGTTGATTTCATATGTCACTCATAATGGTCCTTTTGATTCCCTTTTTGAATCTGATCCATTTAATTGGCTCATTAAAAAAAAAAAAAAAAAAAAAAAACTTTTGGTCATACTCAACAAATCCATTGTGTACCTCTTACCAGCCTTCACTCTTTATCATTCATTGAAATTATGTGTAAAAGTACTTGTAGATTTTTGATCCTCACATGTGCTAAAAGTAACTGTGAATCTTTTAAGTTTTATTAAGAAGGTGTTCATTTTTCTATAGCTTCCCTTGGATTATTTTGTTTATATTGTATAGGTTTTTGAGAGAATTTTTCCAAATATGTAATATAAGCCAAAAGCTTATGTTAAAAGTTGTACTGTGGAGTTTGAGGTTGTATTTAACATGTATTTCTCAGTCACTTTTTATTTTAATATACCAGTAAGTCATTCAACCATATTTAACATGTTTATCCACAGCCTCATCCTTGTTATCTTGATGCTTAATGTGTCTTGTCTAAAGGAGGCCAAGGTACCTAAGGGAGGAACCAAGATCAATTAGTTCAGAGTGTTTTGTGAATTCAGGATCAAAGCCTTCAATTGCTTATCTTTCCTTGGTGTATCTTGAGAATTTTACATTTATCAGGTCCAAATTTTGTTGCTTCTAATCATTGAAGAAGGAGTTCATGAAATGAAGGAACTGTTTAATGCGTTTTTTCCCATCAGCACCATACAGTTTGATATTGTACATATGATAATAAAAGATTTTGATTCTACTGTCTTTAATTTGAAAGTTATACTTACTCTTAATGGATTTTAATACTAAGAAGAACCAAAAAGAATGTAAACTATCTCCCTAAAATAGTTCACAATTGATATTTTACTGTGTTGGTAGTATGTACTATAAAAAATTTTTCACGTGATACCAAATATTATATGATTTTTGTCATATTTGGGCCTGTTTTGCACTTTTGAAGTACATGATTGAGCCATGAATTCAGAATTGAGTCAAAGGCCTTGGGATCATCTACAAATAGAATGCAAAAGTTATAGATCTTTCAGTCAGCTCGTTCAGTAATTATTGAATTGAGATAGTTCAAAATTGTGTTACTATATTTATATATACATATGTGTATACATGCTATCTCCCCTAAAAGCATGTAAAGTCTTTGAGGGCAGGAACTATTTCACTGTTCCCTTGTATTAACAGTTCCTAACAGTGTCTAGCAAATAGTAGGTACTTTAAAATGCTCATCAGTTTATTAATTGACAATGTGAATTTAAAAAAGTCCCTTGCCCTGGACACGGTCACTCTAAGCTAAAGTTCTTCTATTTTAACTATAATTTTTTGGACTTGTTCTGACACATCCTGATTACTTCTAGTTTCCTTGAAGGCACCCTAGATAAGAATGTTTTTCTATTCTCCTTCCCCATTCCTCTCCTCCCTCCTCTCCCAAATCCTTGAGCTGATGTTGAGATATATCCAACTGAGCTCTCTGGCCCAAATTTACAAGTCCATTTTCCAAACCCAATACCATTTTCTCTTTCTAAAAGTAATATTTCTTTTTAAAAATCAGCTAATTGCTGAATTGATGACATTATCCTTTATACTCCTGGGACTTTTTAACACATTTTTTTCACTCCTAAATCAATATATTGTTTTCTTATAAGTATTCATAGATGTTTGAATGATGCAAGCGCGAATGATTTATATGAATGCACACACATGTAATTCATCATTTCTGACACACAATAATATTCTATTAAATTCATATACTTCAATGTGTTTACTCATTTCTCAATTATCTAAAGACAATATAAGGCACCCCTTGGATTATAGTTTTTTTGGTTTTATCCTTTCAATCCCCCTTTAGAATTTAGTCATTTGGATCATTTATTTTGCTGGTGATTATTTTCTCTCTAATATTTTCCTTTCTTCACCATTGTTTGTTTCCTGTTTGGGTTTGATGTATTTATACATCAAACTATATATCTGTGTGTATCAGTGTGTGTGTACAAATATCCTCTGTACATTTCAAATAAGAATGAGGTTCATGAGCTGACCATACCTCTGCCCCTTTGTACTTGTGTCATCTTCTTCTTACGTGCTCCAAATATGAGAAATGGCAAATTCCACCCTGTCTTATTTCTCTTTTCTGTTCTGGTGTATTCCTTTTACTTTTTCTTCACTTTTTTTTTCCTCTTCAACCCCTCCAAACAGAATCTAGCAACTTCAGGACTTTCTTTCATCTTAAATTAGATTCCCTTAACAAACTTTGAAGTTCTAAAGAGACATTTCTTTCTTCTCTTCCTGTTAAAATATTAGCACCACATCATCATTTAAATCCTTTCCATTGCTCAATAAATTTTTTCTTTCTATATTTCTCTACAGTCTCATGTTTCTGTTTCAAAGTTTCTACTCAATTCTGGTCTTTTCATCAGGAAAAAAAAAATTGAAAATTCTTTATTCCATTATAAAGGTTCTTTCTCTCCCCCACCCCACCCCCCTCGGGTTTATACTCAATTTTGCAGAGTAAGTTATTCTTGGAGATAAGCCATTATGTCTTGTCATTTAAAATAGTATATTCAAGTTGTTTTTATAACAAATGTTTCAGATATTCTATTTTTTCAATCTTTTGATTTTATTAAAATATTTCTTGTTGATCCATGGATTTTTCTTTGATCTATTCTAGATTTCAGTATTCAATTTGTTGGATATTTGTTATTTTCTGTCATAAGTTATTTGTTATTCTTCAAATTCTTTTTTTCTAAAGTTTTAATTTTATTTTATCTCTTGTTTCATTTCTTCTACATATTCATGTAGTCCTTATGGAAAATCTATTTTTTTCCATTGAGTCTTAGCTTACAGTTGTTACAGAGTTATTCATTCCTATTGGGATTTGCAATAATTTTTGATACTGATTGGTGGTTTCTTTGATTTATTCATCTCTACAGAGTTATTCCTTTAACTGTTGCTTTGCTCCAGAACCAGACTCTGCCCCCTTTGCTATGCTTTTGTGTCAACTGGTCAGCCACCTCAGATCCCCCAGGGTTCCTGTGCTAACCTCTACCTCAGGAGTTAATGCTGATGTGCAGAGCTCTGGATCTTCAAGGGTCTCTCTGGTATCTCTAGTTAGAGTTTGGATTTGAGCACCCCAACACTATATTGATTGCTGCCTACTGCACCTGCTCTCCTATCTCACTGGGGCTTGCTAGCTATCCTGGAGCTCTCTTCCCTTGATACCTCTGGAGACAGAGCTTTATAATTAGGTACTTTTATCCCCATTTTACAGATGAGGAAATTCATATGTAGAAAGGTCAATTAACTTGCTCAGGATCACACAACTAATAAGTGTTTAAAGAAGAATGTGGATTCGCATTTCCAGCATTTTATTCAATATGTGTTAGAACTTCCTATTCCAACATTTTCTCATATTATAGAACTCTACGTGTTCCTGGAAATCCCCCATAGTGCTTCACTCAACATGGCAGAGCTTTCTTCCAGTTCATTTAAAATTTTCTGGATATTCAAACAGTACTTGGACTGCCCACCTCTTATTCTTTGCTCTTGATAAATAAGTGACCCACTTCCTTTTCTCTTTATGTCTCTGTTTATATCAAAATCATCACTGATAACAAGCCATTCACCTCTCTGTGCTCACCATCCCACCATTGCCCTTCTTGCGATTTAAACCTTTCAGAGATGGTGATGGCCCGTAATTCACAGCCACCTAGAATCATCAGAAGAATTTGAAAAAATGGAGTTTTATACATAAAAATGTTAACCTGAAAGTGTGTACCCATAATGACATACACACAACTAAATACAGGATCCTCCAGATCAAAGAGATTATAGAGCAAGTTCTTGAAAAATTACCATTGATGACTTTGTAAGTTTGCCTTGCCCTATTGGAGAGCTGATCAAACACACATAAATGTAAGCTGAGATCCTCTTGCCAACTCCTTTCCATTTTTCTTCCCTGATCTTGGTGTAGCGAATGTTTGCTCACAGGCTGGCCTGAGTTTCCAGCGTACACTTTTTTTCACTAACACTAGGGTTTGTCTTTCTGAAGGGCTAATCGAGCTGAGAACCTGTTGGGCCATTTTATTATACAGGCTTCATTTTTTTGAAATCCAGCACGACAGTGAGGAAGCTGGTAGCAATCATCACTGAATTTTATACAAAGTGCCCTTCAGGCCAGACCTGCATAAGCTGGAGCATGGATTCACAGGGGATCCTGTTCTTTTTAAGGCCTGTCTTCAATTTGAACTTTTCCACAAAGTATTGGAAAGGGCATCTTTGAAATTTTTACTAGAACTGGCCTCTCCAGGCTTAGGACTTTTAATGCTGAGACCCGACATTGCAATTCTGTTTATTTAGCAGAATCACAATATCAAAGGAAAAATAGCTGTCAAGAAATGGCACAACAGTCCCAGACCTACTTTTATAATGAATATCTAAATTTTGGAAAGAGGAAAAGTAGCATAGTTTATGCCATTATTTAACTTGAGCATTTCTGACATAAATAATAATAATAGAATTTATATAACATTTTAAAGTTTGCAAAGCACTCTACATATGTTAACAGCAACAATGATTAACATTTATATAGCTCTTATTATGGGCCAGGCACCATGGCAAGAACTTTACAATTGTTATCTCATTTTGATCCTCACAACTCTGGGAAAAGGGTACTATTGTCCCCTCCCCCTTTACATACAAGAAAATGGGGAGGGCTGAAAGAGATGAAGAGATTTTTGCCCATTATCACACAGAGGTTGGATTCAAGGACCACCTGGCTGCCTCCAGAACCTTACCAGAATCCAACAGATTTTCCCAACTGGGAAACACTGTTCCCTAGTTCTTCCAAATAACAAACAGTCGTGTGCCCTTGAACAAGCCATCTAATTTCTTTGAGCCTCAGTTTCCTCATCTGAACTTTTCCACAAAGTATTGGAAAGGGCATCTTTGAATATAGGTATTTACCTATTCTAACTAAATCAAAGAGTTATCATGACAAATAAAATAACACGTAAAACAACTTTTTGAAGTCTTTTTTTATTAAAATACTGATTTTATTTTTTAAAATAAACACACATTCACAAACAATCCCTAATTGTAGAAGACATTCCTGACTTTTACAGGATGTTCATTTCTTTAACCTTCCTCTACATTTGTCTAGGTTCTACAAATGGGATGGGTAGCTGATTATTCCACTCGAAAATTTTAATTATCTAATAAGAAAATATACATGCTAGCACTGAGTTATCGTCAGAATGCTCTATTTCCACCAGACTTTGCAGCACAAATGAAATCCTAAAGTCAAATTAGAAATACATGCATACGTATATACAGCAGCTTTAGTGAAAGCACTCCCCTGTTTTCTTTCAATATTTTTTTTGTGATTTTTTTGTTTCATTTTTATCTCTACTTTTATAATAGCTTTTTATTTTTCCAAATACATTCAAAGAGAATAAACATTCATTTTTTATAAGATTTTGAATTTAAAATTTTTTCTCCCTTTCTCCCTCCCAATCCCTCCCCCAAGATGGCAAACAATGTGATAGAGGTTATAGATGTGCAATCATGTAAATATATTTCCACATTAGTCATGTTGTGAAAGAAGAAATGGAGTAAAAGACAAAAGCCACAATAAACAAAAAAAAAGTAAAAATAGTGTGCTTCAATCTGCACTCAGACTCCAGAGTTCTTTCTCTAGATGTGAATAGTATTTTCCATCATGAGTCTTTTAGAATTTTCTTGGATCATATATTGCTGAGAAGAGCAAAGCCAGTCATAGTTAATGATCACACAATGTTGCTGGTAAAACAACTTTTTTTTGTGAAAATTGTACAAGAAAGAGGGTATCATTAATTAAAAAAATGTTTTTAAAGCTATGCTTATAATTTTGTGAGTAGAAGAAATTCCTAGTACAAATACAGATTAGCTAATTATAATAATAATTGCATTTACATAACACTTTAACATTTGCAAAGACCTTTATGCATATTATCTCATTTGATCCTCACAATAACCCTGGAAAGCAAGTGCTGTCATTATCTCCATTTTACAGATGAGGAAACTGAAGTGGACAAAGTTGCTCAGAGTGGGACTGATAATAAATATATGAGGTTGGATTTGAACTCAGTTCTCCCCAAATCTGAGTCCAGAGCTCTATCCACTATATTACTCATCTCCAGTTTCTCATCTTAAAGCATAATTGATGTTCCTGAAAGATTTGAATCCATGCTTTCTCTACTCTATCCACTCTATCCATTGTACTAAATCACCTCTCAATACACATAATGTGATGTACCGATTACATTTGAAAAATAAAAATAGAATTTTCCATATTTAAAATGGTCCCACACTCTTTTCCCAGTCCTCTTTGCCAATCCTACTTGCCCTCAGGATTCGTCTCCTGTCTGAAATCAAGCTGAGCTTCTTCAGTCCTTGAACTTGTTTTGTCTTCTGAACTCTTACATCATTCCCTGTCCACACCAGTCATTTTGGTACTTAATCATATACTGCAACGTTTTGTTACCTAACCTTCTTCCCAGTAATCTATAAACTTCCCTAAGTGAAGGAGCCATGTCTTGAACTTATTTTGCATCCTCATCTCCAACATCCAGTATGGGAGGGCTTCTTAAACTTTTTCTACTCGCAACTCCTTTTCACCCAAGAAATTTTTATGTGACCCTGGGAATATAGAGATATAAAATAGGTATACAAAGCAAACATTTACTGAAAACCAGTCATAATCTCATGATCTCCAAATTCTATTACAAGACCCCAAGTGGAGTGGTAAACCATAGTTAAAGCTGGACATCCCATCACTGGATCCAAAACAGACATTTTTAACCTTCTCATTGAATTTAATTATCTCACGAGAAAACAGAATGATCATTGTGAACAGATAGTTACACATAGGCAATTCTTTTTTTTTATAAAATTTTTGACAGTATATATTCATGAGTAATTTTTTATAACATTATCCCTTGTATTCATTTTTCCAAATTATCCCCTCCCTCCCTCTACTCCCTCCCCTAGATGACAGGCATTCCCATACATTTTACAACACATAGGCAATTCTTGCAACAACAAAAAAAAGAAAAAGAAAAAGAAAAAAAGAAAACACAAGTTTAATTAAATCCATAAAGAATTCAAATAGTGAAGTGGTAGAGAATCCATGATCATTTCAGAATAAGAAGTGGTCAGGTATCTTCTCTGTGAGTGTTTGGAAAACATGTTTATAAATCAATGTAAAACTCTACAGGAAGAGCCTGGGAAAACACCTAAAGAATGAATGTAGTACCATACAGAAATAATGTCATATAATGTCAGTTCTAATTTCTCTTTCCTAAAGATGGGATTCCTGCATTCAAAAGTGTCAGGAGAGTGTCAATGGTCTATACAAGTAACTCTATGGTATTATTGAGATTAAAAGAAATTCTCATAGAGAAAGTTTGAGGCACCTCAGAATTAGAATGAAATTTCATTATTCCTAACAATAATAAGAGTTGACATTTAGGCACTCTGTGGTCTGCAGTGCTATATTACAATATTAGTCATTTTATCTTCATAACAACTCTAAGGAGTTAGGGGACTATTTTAACCCCATTTAAAGATGAGGAAAATTGAGGGAGACAGAAGTTAGATGACTTGCCCATATAACCTGGCTAGTAAGTGTCTGAAGCTGGAATTGAACTCATTTTTTTTCTGATTCCAAATCCCACTTTCTAGCCTCAGCATCACCTAGTTGCTGGAAACATTAATCAATAGATTCAAAGAAAGCAGGCATTTCAAAATAATGATGGCACAAAACTTGGCGCTCCATTAGCTGGGCTCCGTATTAATTAAGTCTCCAGATGACCTGGCAGAAGTTTCTCTGCTTTAAGAATAACCCCAGGGTTGAAGGAATCCACTCTTTGTCATACACAAGTATGCTTCAATAAGAAAGAAACACAGAGTTGATTGCATGCAAGTGATTACTTGGAACTATAGAATTTATGGCAATTTTAGATGGTTTGGGTTTTGACTTATATTCCTGGCAGCTAGCTCAGTATCTGGAACAAAGGGAGTAGGAGCTAGACCATGATTATCCAAGCAGGTGGAAATTTTTTTTCAACTTGATCTTAAGAGAGTTGCCTAGAATACGCAAATGTGAATGACTTGTCCAGAGTCACACAGCTAACATCTTCCTGAATCCAAAGGCATATTTCTATCCACAACATCATGTTGCCTCAACTCATATTCAGTAAGTGCTTAATAGATGCTTATTGAGTTGAATTTATAGGAGTTGCAATGAATTAGGGGGTTGCAATCATTTGCAGAGACATTGTATAATGAGTGAATTATGCAGATTTTCAAGGGAGAGAAATCTGTCACAAACATTGCTTTAAAGTTGGTAGCTGTTATGTAGACATCCAGACTCTTAACTAAGACCAGTCTTAAGGTCCATTTGCACAGTGGGATCGCCCGGGAGAGCAGTCAGGCAGGTGCCTTTGAGGTAACTTTCAGAGATGTAAGATTGGGGGAGCGTCTTGCCATCTCTAAAATTTCTTTGACACCTTGACATTGTAAGACTCTTCCTTTTTTGTAAACATTATCCTACTCAGTCTATCTTTACACAATGTATTGGGACTGGGAGCACAGAATTCTGACCTGGAACCAGTCTCCAGGGACCAGGCAATGTGTCAGACCCAGAGACGTCTACAGATTGGAAAGACCACAGTGAAGGGGAGGTGTGATGAAATAATATAAAATCACAGGGAACTGAGTGGTGGGAAGACACTGGGTTGAATTTCAATTGAGAATCCCATCAGTGCTTTCATTGATCCCAAATCTCTTGCTGTTGCTGAACTTTAATAAGAATACTCCCCCAGTGATATTATAATGCTCTGATAGTAGAAGAATCATAATTACAAATAACTTGAAAAACTATGAAAAGAAGCAGAGAAGCTATAGATGGACTGAATCGTGTTGCCAAAAGTGATATATGTAAGAAGAGGCAGAAAAATATATTGTCAGGAACATAGGAAAGAGGCCGAAGAAACATACCAGGTGTATACTGGACATGAGACCACAGGTGTTCATAAGACACTTTAGTACTTCTGCACCCTCTCTTATGTGCACAGACTCTCCAGGATTACAAATTACCATCTGTTACTCTCTTTAATCCCGTGTGACTCTTGTCCATGTTCTCCCACCAAACCTCCAAGTATTTTCTTTCCAATATATCCCTCTAGATCTCTTGATATTGTTTAGATTTCAGTAGTGCACACAGGCTGTTCACCAATTACCCCTCACTCAGGCCGCCTCACTGGCCCACTCTTGGCAGTTCTCCATTTCTCTGGTGACACTTTTCATGTCACTTCTCTGGTATGATTCTTCAATGGTAATAATGATACCGTCTACTACGTTGTCCTTCGGGTAGCTCTCAACCATAATTGCTCAGAGACTTCGATGACCTATTAATTTCAATCATACAATATCTCCAAAATAATACTGATGTTAAAGATGGATTTATTTTAGAAAGAAGATTGAGATCATGAAGGAGGAAAAAAATTCATTGTAATTTCCCAAAGGCTATTCTTCCTTCCTTCAGTTCTGGATCCAGTTTATTATCTGTAACCTAAGATAAACATGCCAATAGATCAATTCCTTGAGCTTACCATCCAACTGAATATTATAGTGTGGACAATAGACATTCTTCATCCACTTAGTTTTTCCTGTATGAATAGTTAAGCCAAAATCTCCAGTGAACACGGATCTTATTTAGGAGTCTCTTTAACATTTCAGAGCTGGGTGGATCAGAACAATGTCATCCACAAACAGAAGCTCCTGGAAGATATCTTCTTCTAGGGGAGATCTCACTTCCTTTTGGACTCTGCACTGAACACCACCATAACAGTAGCAAATATCTCTAGCAAACATACATCTTCCTTTATTCCTCCATGAATATTAATGTGAGAGAGGGATCTCATAGTCCTATTTCAGTATTTATGGGCAACCCAGACTTTCTGAGTCAATCAACCAGAAATATGAACTTGCTTTGAAAAAGGCCTTAACACCCCTATTAAATCAATAGTCTTTACACTTGCTTGATTCATTCTGAATTTCTTAAAAGCCATTGGGTGAAATAATGCCACACAAAAAGCCTTGGCATTGACTGAGGAGATTCAGCCCTAAACTATGAATTTTAAATAAAATATCAAACCAGTTCAGAGCCCAGAGATTTAAGGGACTCAAAGGTAGAGAGAAAGGAATGTAGACCTCAAGAGCTGAGTCAGAAAAAAGGAGTAACAAAATGACTCAGTTCCTATTGTTTTAAAAGATTGAATAATAGTAATGTGTTTTCTTTGTTTTAACCAAAAATGACGTTAGTTAATTGAGAGATTGGCAAGGAGCAAAGGGCTAGAAGTGCCAAGAAAGGACCAAAAGACAAAGGGGGAAAAATTAAAAAGTAGCATTGAGCCATGGCAGAGAAAGTAGAAATTGAAGAAAGCCATTGGGTCTATAGGCATCTAAGAGTGAAAGACATGGATTGTATATTCCTCCAGTCCTAAGGGAAGTTCTGAGAAAAGATGTGCTCTTTTCCCAAATTCCCCCCCTATTTATTGATAGTCACCATAACATACTCTGCTTGGTTCTTTATCCAATTATTTCTTGGTAGCCTGAATTTTTCAGTCACAAAAAAGGTCAAGGGTTACCATAATAAAAGTATAAATGTAAATTAAGACAAAGAGCTAAATTTCTGGCTAAATATTAAGAATTTTCCAAATCAAGGGCTCTGAGTGTTAGCCTTACTAACTTTTCATTTAAAACAGTAGCGGAGGGAAGCCACATGGACCTGGGAAGATATTAGATGGATCTCAGGTTTTAAAATAAATTGATTGCTCTAACAGATGCAGTTGATTATATCTCCAGATACAGAAGAGGGAATGGAGGAAAAAGAGGCAACATCTATTGCTGCTTACTCCCACAATCCACCAAAAAATTCCCATCCTCAGGTGTTACAAGTGAAGGTTAATATATAGCGCCTGTACCTATTGACATTTGGCTCTATAGTTTATCAAAGTTTCATCCATTGTCTCTCTTGTAAGGAAACCCAGATGACCTTTGATATACTCATAAGATACCTCTTCCATAACCTATGGTGTCTAACACAGGGCTGAGGTATACAGTAAGAGCTCAAGAAAGATTTGTACATCTTAAGTGTGGGGTGAATGAGTTTTGCTTTTATCTCACAGCCATTGGTTCTCAAGGTAACTCACAGAATCTTAAATCTAGAGTTGGGAGTAACTCCAAGGGTCATCTGGACCTAGCCCCTTCATTCTGCGGTGACCCATGGAAGTGAAGTGACTCACCCAAGACCACACAGGTAATACACATGTCCTGTACCTTTAACAGGGCTCTTTCCATTGGACAACACTGATTTCTGAACAGAGGATTAGTACTGAATCACTGGATCTTAAAATGTTAGAATTGAAAGAGCCTTTAGTGATCTCATTCAATACCCAGATTTTATGGATGAGGAAACTGAGGTTCAGAAGCTAAAATCACTTATCAACAGTCACACGAGTGATTAATGGCAGAGCAGGGACTGGAATCCAGTTCTTGTTCTTTCTGCTCCATCATGCGGCCCAATGATGAAAGAAGTACTTTAATGGAAATTGGAAATGGAATATGACGGGTCTGTGTAAAATGAATTAGAGGGGGAAAGGCTTAGGAACAGGGAGGCCATTTAAGATGCAATTGTAGCCATTTAGGAATCAAAGGCTCATGTTACCTCTCCTCACTAATAAGAATATTGATAAGTACTATTGTGACAATAAATGCAAAATGGCTCCATTTCTATATTTCAAAATATAGAATAATAGTCATGTCTTTCCTTTGTTTTATCCAAAAGATGGCATGAGTCAATTGAGAGGTTGGCAAGGAGCAAATGGCTAATAGTGCCAAAAAAGGGCAGAAACACAAACACAAAGGGGAAATTCTGACCAGGATGCAGATGTGGTGAAAGTCAGACAGACAAAGACACTGAGACAGACAAAGACAGAGAAACGGAGAGAGACAGACAGAAACAAAAGAGACAGAGAGAGAAGAAAGAGGAGGAGAAAGAAAGAAGAGAGAAACAGAGAAAGAAAAATAAAAAGGAAGGAAAGAAGGTAGAAAAAGTAAAAGAGAAAAGAAAAAAGAATAAGGAAGAAAAAAAGAAGGAAAGGAAGGAAGAGAGAGGGAAGGAAGGAGGGAGGAAAAAAGGACACAAATGAGAGAGAGAGACAGAGAAAGAGGGAGAGACAGAGAGAGACAGAGAGACAGAGAGAGAGAGACAGAGAGACAGAGAGAGAAAGAGAGAGAGAGAGAGAGAGAGAGAGAGAGAGAGAGAGAGAGAGAGAGAGAGAGAGAGAGAGAGAGAGAGAAAGAAGGTGATTGTGGCCAAGGGGCTGAGCTATGCTGTCACCACCAAACCCATGTCAGGAATTTGTGGTTCTTGTCTCCAGGAAGCTCCTCTGATTCCTCAATTAAAAAAAATACACTATTTTCACCCAAAAAATTGTCACTGCCATATTAGGAAGCAACTTTAGAAATGACAACGTCTGGGACATTCAGGGACATTAGTCCCCTCACAACCACATGGTAGGGGATGCATTCTAGTCGGGGGAGCCATCAGTGGTTGTAAAGCATAAAGAAGGAAAATAACAAGTTGGGTAATGTGTCTAAAATAGCATACCCCTCTCAGGAATGTTGACGGAAATGGCAATTACCAGTCTCCTTCTGGGTGAGGATTTAGGGAGCCTGGTAAGGAGATCAGTCTCCGTTAGAGCAGGGCCGTGTGAGTGTCGGAATGTGAATGATTTGGCTTGTCCCAATAGGTAGATCGTAAATACATCTAAGTGATGTAAAGTAAAAAACGCCTTCTTGGCATATCCAATTTCTGCGTTTTACATTGGCAGAACTCAGCCCTACAAGTCTTATAAACATCCTCGACTATTTAGTTGTCATTACTTGTCTTGTAAAATATCCTTCCTATCTCCTGAAACCTGTACAGATCAGATTTCTGCCATGGCAGAGTTGCTCAGCAGTTTGAGTCCTTGAGGGGTTTCAGAGAACAGAACCATAAATTTCCATTAATTCAGCGGTAAACGTTCTATCTGTTTGCCTGGCTTCCACCAGGGTGCACAAGTGGATGACTGACACACTCTTCTTCAGGCATAATTAATGCCACTGTTAATTTTTTTTTTTTTTTGCATCAACAAAGAGTAACCAAAATACCACATGATTTCCTTCAAAAATGTGGCCCTCCCTTTCCTGTCTCATTTTTCTTTTCCTGGATTTAGACGCGGTTTCCATTGGTCTTACAAAAATAGCTATTTCTGTTCATTTTCCTTGACTTGTCTCAGTTCCCGCTAGCCCTGCGAGTCCAGCTCCAAAGCGTACCACAGGGCTGCCTGTTACTGGGGACTGATTTGGCTGCCTCGGTGGCTCCGAAACTTCATTGCTCCATCTCCCCTGGATGAGGCTGACGGCATCTCTCTCAGTCCCACGGCGGGCCTCATGCTGTTTAAAGAAAAAAAAAGATCCAACTAACAAAATAATACCATAGGAATGCTAATGACTAGGCTCATTTTCCAAGCAACGTGACATGGGATTTTTCCAGAATTTAAGCATTCCAGAAAACAGGATCAAATCTCATTCCTTTGTTTTATGATTTATTAAAACACTTAGACATCATTTCTACTGCTCAAAGTTTGGGGATAACCTGCTGATATTTAATTTCACAGGGTCAGAAATAATGAGCCATTGCTGAGGATTCGTGAATTGGCATTTTCTTTTATGGAGAGGGGCGCAAGTTTGGAGTAACTTATCTGTCCCTTCCTTGAACATACCTCCCTACTCTGTACCATATAAAACTGTTTGAAGATTGTCCATATCACACTAATGTTTGCTCTTTCTGTAAAACTTTACATCAACTTGATGCATCATACATTGATCTGACATTCAGGGAATAAGCAATTACAAATTTTAGCTACCGCCATTGTCGCTGCTGAAGAGGAAAGAAGTCACACAGGATTGAAGGCCATTTTGTGTTTTTTTCCTGGCTCCGTGGGTTTCATGACTAAGAATTGCTCACCAAGTCACTGGGATTGAAACTCTCTGTACTTACCCAGACTAGGCTGTTGTCAGGATTGTACCCTTTGGTAGCAGAGTCACTGGCAAGTCACAGTGACATTGGAGGAGGTTTTCACGGAGGGTCACTCTTCCCATTGCCAGTCTTTTTGTATTTAACTAAATTCACAATGCAGCTAAGTGGCCCAATGGAGAGAAGATAGGATTTGGAATAAGAAAGACCTGAGTTCAAACGCGACTTGGGCACTTACTGGACATATCACTTAACCTCTGTCTCCCTTAATTTCCTCATCTGTAAAATGGAGATGATAATAGCACCCATCTCCCAGAGTTAATGGGATCAAGTGAAATAAAAATTATAAAGCTCTTAACACAGTGACTAAAATCTAGATATTATTATTACTGTTTTAAAATCATCAGAATAATTACTCAGACCCAAAAGAAATCTTTTAGGTCTGAGTGTGTATGTGTATGTATGTGTGTATATATACATATATATATATATATATATATATATATATATATATATATACACACACACATACATGATATATAGATGATATATATATACATGATATATATATATACACATATATTTAGTTACCATGGAGACTCCACAAATATCAAGGCACACGCCATAATATCTACATAAACTACTTCAGGAAAACAGGTATACCATTAGAATGCTGAGTAAGCCAGATGCCTCCAAATCACTCATTTCTTTCATTCTGCTGTTTCTCACTTAGTTTTAAGTAGAAAATTGGAAAGAACAATAGTAATTTTCACTACACAGTCTCTTAGTTATTTACCAACCTGGAAATGACTCCCCCTGCCTCGTGTGTGCCCAGCTTAGTAATGTAAGAGCAGGAGAAGGAAATGCTGAAAAACAGAACAGGAAACAGATGGGAGAGATGATCTTTTAAAACTCCAAAACTTCTGAAAAACCTCAGACTGGCCTGGTCGCCTGAAGATTAACGCTGGTCCTTAATGTCCCTAGATTTGTGCACTTACCCAAGGACTCAAGAAAGAGAAAATGAGATGTTCATCCCAAATGAACACCAAAACTCCAACCAAGTACTAAAGGGAAGTTAGAAAACAAGACAATTATTCAGACAATTTAGGCCCCTGAAAAGGCTTAAATTTCCCAGATAATTGCTTCAACCTTCTGCTTTCCATTAGCGCCAGTAATTCAGCCTAGTATAATGAGGAACTCAGCAATTGTCTGATATTCCCTTATGAACTGGAATTGTACTTGTCTATTATTCTTGAAGGCATCCCTATCCTTCCAGGTACCGAGGTTCATAGTCTCAAAGGAGAGATAATTTCTGTCCCCAGTATCTATGCAATGTTGTACATGGTAGGTGCTTAATAAATGCTTGCTGATTGATGATCCTGGTATCCTTACTCTGTCTTGCTTCACATAGCCAATAATTTGCCCAATTTTGTAGGTTTGATCTACACAACATTTGCCACATAAACCCTTTCTGTCTATTCACTTAGCCAGCGCTCCAGAGGAAACCCTCAGCACCTCTTCTCTATTGCAGTATCCTTAGGGTCGGTCTCCATGACTTAGATCTCTGCCCCTCTAATCTTCCACACAGACATCAAAGCAAAGCAATTTTCCCAAAATCCAGATCTGGCCACTCTACCGGCCCCTTCCCCAACTCTAGAAACTCCAGTGGCTCCCTGTTACCTCCAGGATGGAATTTAAAATCCTTTGGTCAGGGTTTAAACCCTTCCTACCTTTCCAGTCTTCTTAAATGTCATTTCCCCATACTCCAGTCATCAAGGGTTTTTGTCATTCCTAGCACCAGACTCCAGTTCCTTTCTCTATACTTTTGCATGGTTTATTCCCCATGTCTCTTTTCCCTGTTCCCCTCTAAATTTCTATCTTCCTTCAAAGACTTAATTCAACCATCACCTTCTGCAAGAGAACTTCCCTAATTTTTTCCTCCCCTTCTCCTCCACTACTCCTTAAAAAGCTAGAGCCAGCTCTTCCAAGTTTACTTTGTATCTGCTTTGTAATACATATGTATGTATGTATGCATGTGTGTCTGTATATGTATATGCATACACACATGAGTGTTGTTAGAATATAAATTCTTTGAGAAGAAAACTATGTAAATAGGAAAGGGCAGATATTCCAAGAACCACATTTTCATTTAAATTGGACAAAAACGAATTGAATACACATTCTCCCCCCTCTCTTAAACACACACACACACACACACACACACACACACACACACACACTTAAACAATCAAAATCTATGACTGAGAACTGTGAAAGGAAAAGACATGGGTAGTGGGTGGTGGCAAATTGTGACAAATATGGATAACTAGTATTGAGAACCTTCCTTAGCTTTCAAAACCCTGTTCCTTTTAAAGAGAAAGACAGACGTCAAAAAGAGGAAAATTATAAAAAATCAAATGGAGAGAGTCACACAAGATTAACATTCATAATTGAAAATGTGGATAAGACAAACTCAGCTGGAAAATAGAGGATGGTAGTAGTATGGATTAGAAAGAAGAATCCAAGAATATGTTATTGATAAGGAGCATACTTGAAACACATAGAGTCAAAATAGAGGGTTGAAACAGAATTGATTATGCATCAAGTAAATTCAAAAGAGTAGTGAAACTAATCAAGAATCCAAATAAAAATAGCTGAATTAAAAGAGATAAACAGGAAAATTATGTTATGCTTAAGTATATTGTAGACAACTTTTATACTTAATAAATAGGCACTGAATAGCATATGATAAAAAATCATTTACCAAATAACAGAGAATAAAAATCTTAATTGTGGAGAAACTGAGTGAAGCCCTTTTCAAATGTAGATTAATTGAAAACAGGAAAAAATGGTCTTATCAAATTCCTTCTATGACAAGTACATTATTAAAAACTAGGGAGGGAAAAGCCAGAGAAAGAAAATCATACTAGTAACCCTAATGAATCTTGAAAGAAAATAAATAAAATATTCACAAAGAGGCTACATTAACACATCAAAAAGATTGTGCATTATGACCTTACCAGGCATGGTACTTAATACCAGGCATGTGTGATTGTCTAAATATTAGGAAAACTATTAACATATTAGAACAAATTAATAAGAAAAACAAAAACACATAATTATATAAATAGATATATAAATTGGTAAAAAAAATGCAACATCCATTTCTTTTATAAAACAATCAAAAAAGTATAGGAATAAATGGAGCTTTTCCTAATATGATATCTATCTAAAATAAAAAATCAGCAAGTATAAAGCAAAATTGTCCATCGTCATCATATTATTTAATATAGCATTAGAGATGTTAGGTATAACAATAAAACAAGGAAAAAGAAATTTATTGAACAAACATAAGGAAGAACCAAAACTATCACTTTGCACAGATGATATGACGATCTGTATAGAAGCCCCCAAGAAAGTTGACTAAAAATTAAAATGATAAGGAGATTGAGCCAAGATGGTCGAAATAGGAACCCAGCTGAACTCTTTCAATATTCCCCTCTACACAACTTGAAAATAGTGCCTCAGGTTGAAATTTTAGAACAGTAGAACCAACAAAAAGTTGGGAGTGAGGCATTTTTCCAACCCAATAACAATTTAGGTCTGTAGGAGACCAGCCCAGAATATATTTAGAGAGCACACCAGCAGCAGGTCTTGTAGGCACCTTTGACAGCAACATCACAAGCTTCAGGAGCTCTCGGTTTGGAGACAACGAAGGAGTAAAAGAAAGATTACAGGAGACCTTTTGCTAGCATAAGGGATAGCTGGCACTAATTGGCAACTCTGCTTCCCATATACACAGCTTTGGGTGGCAATTCCATTGTGAAGAGGAGCACTTGTAATCGGTAAGAAGAGAGCAAGGCCTCTGGTAACAATTTTGGGGTTTATAGGAGCTGGGACCCTTCCTGAATAAACACTAGAACTCAGACCAGAGTAGTAACCATAACCCTCCCCAGATCATACCATCTTGCGTGCATCAAAAACTTATAGCTCCCCAGAACTAATTCTGCAAACAGCAGCATGAAAAAGCCTGAAGTTTGAGACAGTCCCATATACCCAAGTGAGCAGAGCCCATTTTTTAATATAAAGTTCCAAGTCAAGAAATAGGTTGGGAAAAAGTGAGCAAAGAAAAGAAAAAAAAAAACATGACTCATAAAAAGATAATACAGTGGCAGGGAAAACCAAAACACAAACCCAGAAGAAGACAACAATATGAAAACAGTTATAAGCAAAGTCTTTAAGAAAAATACTAATTAAATATAACCTTATCAATAATTCCTGGAAGAGTTAATGAAGGAGCTATGAGTAGTAAAGGAAAAAATTGGGGAAAGAAAGAAGAGTGATACAAGACAATTATCGAAAAAAGGAATTCAGATACCAAAAAATACTGGAGAAAATAACACCTTAAAAAACTGAATTGATCTTATAGTTAAAGAAGCATAACAACTGACTGGAAAGCTCCTTGAAAAGTATAATTGGCCAAACGAAAAAATAGGTACAAAAAATTCACTGAAGAAAATAATTATTTTTAATATTGTTAATTTTTTGTTAATTTAAATTAAATTATTTATTTTATTATTAAATTATTTAAAAATTAGAATTGGGCACTTGGAAGCAAATAACTCCATGAGACATCAAGAAGCAATAAGGCAAAAAAATCAAGATCATGAAAAAAAAATTAGATGAAAATTTCCCACTGGAAAAACAACTGACCTGGAAAATAAATCAATAAAAGATAATTTAAGAATTGCTGGACTCCTTAAAGTCATGATCAAAAGAAATTATCATATGTCAAGAAATTATGAAGAAAAACTATGCTGATATCCTAGAAGAAGAGGGTAAAATAGAAATTAAAAGAATCTATTTAATGTCTCCTAAAAGATATCCCAAATGAAAATTCCCAAGAATATTATAGCCAAATTCCAGAGCTCCTGCTTCAAAGAGAAAATATTTCAATCAACTTGAAAGAAACCATTCAAATATCATAGAACCCCAGTCAGGATCTCGCAAGATTTAGCAGCTTCTTTGTTAAAGAAGCAGAGGGTGTGGAATATGATATTCCAGAAAGCAAAGGAGCTACAATTACAACTAAAAGTCACCAATACAGCAAAATTGAGTAGAATCCTTCAGGGGAAAGTTTTTTAAATAAAATTGAATACTTCCAAGCATTCCTGATGAAAAGGCCAGAACTGAAGAGAAAATTTGACAAAGATAGATTATTTTGAGACAAATTTGATTCAAGAGAAGCCTAAAAAGGTAAACATGAAAGAGTAATCATAAAGAACTCGATAGAGTTAAACTGTTTGAAATCTTACATGGTAAGATGATCCATGTAATTCCTAAGAATTTTATCCTAAGAATTTTTATTAGGGCAATTAGGAGCAGTCTACAAAGAGAATGCATGAGTTTTATTCAATTATGTTAGGATGATCTTTAAAAAAAAAAAAAATGAAGAGGTGAGAAAGAGGAATTCACTGAGAGAAGAGGAAAAATAGAGATTCAGTAGGGAAAATTATTTGACATAAAACAGGTGCACACAAAAGAGTTTTTACAATAAAGAGGACATGGAGGAGGGCAACGCTTGATACATACACACACACACATTTGGATATATAAATTTAGCTTACCAAACAGAGAAATAGGTGGGGAAAAGATAAGAGAAAAATGGTGATGATAAAAGGAAGGGCAAAGTAAAGAAGACAATGATCTGATGTAAAAGTTTGATGAGGGACAGGATAAAAAAGAGAGAAAGTAGAATGAATTTTAAAAATAGGATGGAGGAAAATAAAGCAATCATAACTGTAAATGTAAATGCAGTAAGATCACCCTAAAACAGAAGCAAATAGCAAATTGGATTAGAAACCTGAATGAGACAGTAGGTTGTTTACAAAAGACACACTTAAAACAGAAAGATATTTACAGAGTTAAAATAAGGAGATAGAGAAGAATCTATTAGCGGAAATTTTTTTAAAAAGGCAGAAATAATCTCAGACAAGGAAAGACAAAAATAAACCTAATTAAAAGAGATAACCAGGGAAACTACATTTTAATATAAGGTTCCATAGGCAAGGAAATCATATGAAAAATTGTGAAGCAAGTTTCTTTGATAGAGGCTTCATTTCTCAAACATCTATAGGGAACTTAGTTAAATTTTAAATAATAATAATAATAATAAGAGCCATTTCACAACTGACAAATTATCAAGGGATACAAACAGGAAGCCGTCAGAAGAAGAAATCTGTAGCCGTACAAAAAAAATGCTTTCAATCAATATTGATTGGAGAAATGCAAATTACAACAACCCAGAAGTACCACCTCACATATACCAGAAATAACAAATACTGGAAGGTATGAGTAAAAATAGACACAATAATGAATTGTTGGTGAAGTTATAAACTGATCCAACCATTTTAGGGAACAATTTGGAATCTAAAGGGTTATAAAATCAGATGCCCTAAAGAAATAAAAGGGAAAGGAAAATGACTAAAGTGCACAAAAATATTTGTCAATTCTTTTTGTGATAGCAAAAAAACTGAAATTGAGGATTTATCCATCATTTGGGGAATAGCTGAACAAGTTGTGACATATGATAGTGATTGAGTACTATCATTCTTTAAGAAATGATGGGGAGGAGAAGAATAGTTTCAGGAAAACATAAGATCTATATGTTAAATGAAGTGAACAGAATGAAGAGATCATTGTACATAGTATCAGCATATTGCAATGATGCACAATTGTGAAATCCTTAGCTCCTATGTTCAATACAATGATCTGGGACAATTCCAAAATACTTGTGTTTAAAAATGCTAACCTCCAGAGAGAAAACTGACGAATTCTGAGTGGAAATTGAAGTATATTTTCCTTGCTTTATTTTTGCCTTTTGTTTTGGTGACATGACTAATATGGAAATGTTTGACATGCTTTCAAATGTACAATTTACATACTGTTTACCTTCTCAGTGAGTAAAGGAGGAATGGGAATAATTTGAAATTCAAAAAAAATTAAGAATGTTAAAAATAAGAAATATTTTAAACAGCAAATAATAACCTCAGCTAAATAATAGGATATTAAATTTTAAAAACACATAAATTGTCATCCTTTCAATATATTGCCAACAAAATTCAGCAAGAAGATAAAGAGAAATGCCATTCAAAATAATTATAGGATGTGTGAAATATATAGAAATTCACCTATCAAGATACATATTAAAAAAACTTCCTGAATAAAAAAGTTTTTAAATACTGCACAAAAAAAACCCTCAGACTTGAATAAATGAAAAGCTATTAATTGCTCAGAATTGGGTCATGCTAGTAAAACAAAAATTAAAATACTATCTAAGTGAAATTATTTACTCAGTATCATCCCAAGAAAATTATTAAAAGATTTCTTTGTAGAGCTGGAAAAAAACAGTAACAAAATCCATCTAGAGATTAAAAAAAAGATTCTCAAGGGGGGAAAAAGTGGGAAGAACAGGGACCACCTCAAACTATAATGAAGAACATTCAACATCAAAACTATTTGGTGCTTGCTAAAAAAAAATAGAAAAATTAATCACTGGAACAGATCACAAATACAAGAGAAGGAAAATGCACATAGCTACATAATGACAAAACTAATAACTACAAACATAGAAGTAAGAATTCATTATCACATCGTACTCCAAAGTAAATGTCAAATGGATACATAACCTAAAAATAAAAGAACAAATTCAAGTAGCAAAAAAATTTTAAAAATGGATAGAGCAAGAGTTCATGAACAGACAAGGGTTATAGAAGATCATAGAAAATAAGTGGAAATTTTAATTCTATAAAATTGAAGTTTTTGCACAAGCAAAATCAACACAGTTAACATAATAAGGATAATAAACAACTCAGAAGATAAATCTTTGCAGCAAGCTTCTATGATAAAGGTTTAATATCCAAGCTATATATAAAATTAGATTCAAATATGTAAGAATGAAAGCTATACCCCAAAAAACAAAAGGTCAAACAGTGTGAAGAAATAGTTTTCAAAGGAAAAAATCCAAATAATCAATAGAAAAAAATTTCAAGTCAGAAATGATTAAAGAAATACACAATAAAGCAAAGCTTGGGTTCCATCTCAGAAAATATCATAAAGGAAAATGACAAGTGTTAGGGGGGTAATAGAGAAGTAGAAAAGTACCTTGTGGTGAAGCTATGAATTAGTAAAATTATTTTGGAAAGTAATTTGTAACTATACCCAGTCACTAAACTATATATATCCTTAGAATCGGCAATACCATTCCTGGACCAATATACCAAAAATAAATCAATAAATCAAAGAAAACAAAAGAGAGATCTACTTGTACAAAAATATTCATAGCTCCAAAGGGAAATATGACTTGAATATAAAAGGTTACATCATACAAGGAACTAGAAACAAAGAGGTGCCCATCTACTTAGGGATGTTTAAACAAATTATGATATATGGATGTAAAGGAAATTGTAATTTACTGTAAGAAATTAAAAAAGAAATTATTTCAGAGAAACCTGGGAGGATCTACATGAATTTATTTTTTTATTGAATAGTTTTTACTTACCAGATATATCCATGGGTAATTTTACAGCACTGACCATTGTCAAACCCTTTGTTCTAATTTTCCCTCCTCCCCCCCCCCATGGCAGGTTGACCAATACATGTTACATATGTTAAAGTATAAATTAAACATGCATACATATGTATACACGTCCAAACAGTTGTTTTGCTGTACAAAAAGAATCAGACTTGGAAACAGTGTACAATTAACCTGTGAAAGAAATCAAAAATGCTGGCAAAAATAGAGGGATTGGGAATTCTGTGTAGAGGTTCATAGTCATCTCCCAGAGTTCTTTCGCTGGGTGTAGCTGGTTCAGTTCATTATTATACAAATGGAACTGATTTGGTTCATCTCATTGTTGGAGAGGGCCACGTCCATCAGAATTGATCATCATACAGTGTTGTTGTTGACGTATATAATGATCTCTACATGAATTTATTAAGAGTGAAGTAATAAGGACCAGGAGGAAAATTTATATAGAAATGTTGATATAAAGAAAATATTGGAAAGATTCAAGAGCTCTAATGAATACAGTGACCAACCTGATTCCATAGGATTCATTAAAAAAAAAAAAAATAAAAGGCATACCATCCAACTTCTGACAGAAAAGCGGTAGACCTGAGAACAGTGCGGAGCAGACATTTTGGGGTATGGCAAGTACATGCATGGGATTGTTATTACAAGGAGTGTGACTATCTTTTTATTGGTGGGAGAGGAAAGTTAGAGGGGAGGTTGGCCAAAAAAGGAAGAAGAAATAAAGAAAAGAGAATCACTGAAGCATGTTTTAAAATATACTGGAGAGAATTAAATCAATTTCAAAAGGAAATACAGTGGACAGCCTTGAAAGTAACATTTGGAAATCTATACTAAGCATTCACATTTTCATGTAAAATCTCTTTTATTCAGTTGTTTTTTACCGATACATGTAGATATATAGAAATGTTCTTTTTTGCTGCTTAAATCAGAATAAAAAATAAAATTTGAGACACGAGGGGCGAATAATGTCTTGGTGTTTTGTATTTCCAAAGCTTAGCCCAGTGCTGACCCAGAGAGGGTCAAGCTACTTTTTCCGCTCATTCAAAAAGGCACCGAGTTCCTCACGGGCGGGATGGTCTTACTTTTGCCTTTTATCCCCGCAGACTAAGGCAGTGACGCGCGTTAGGCATTTAATAAATACTTGTTGATTGATTAATTGATTTCCCTTGTAAAACTGATGCTTTCTCGGGAGAAGGCGAGGGATGACGAGGAACTGAATCAAAATCACTCCGGAAAGGGAAGACTATTTTTAAGCGCGGCTTTCCACCCTTGGCGATCTCTCTCTGTAGCGCGGGCGCCAGGTGAGAATGATGGGGCCGCCTCAGTGGCGCGGAGGGAGGACCATCCACGCTGCGGATGCCCAGGCCAGAGAGCACGGGCGGAGAGGCCGGCTCCCACGCGCGGGCGTCTGGGAGACTGAGCGGTTCTGACCCTAGCCCCGGATGAGACGCAGAGGCCTCGGCGGGCCCAGGCTCCCCCTCGCACGGCCCGAGCCGAGCTGTCCAAAACCCGGCCCCCTCCCCCTCCGCATCTGCATTTCACTTGTGACCTTGCACAGCCTGTGGTCAGGCGAGACCCTTTGAACACAGCCCCAGAGCTGCGGTGATTAGAAGCTCTTTGATTACCCAGCTCAGCTGGCCCTCAGTTCTTTATAATTCCGCACCCCCTCTCCCCCCACCCCAGCCCGGGCCGTTAAAGCAACAGATTTGTTTTTCTCTTTTCATTTTCTTATAGCAGCTAAACCCCAAGATTCAGTTAACACTAATCCTGATTTATTTCAGACTTATCTGCATTATTAATTCCAGGGGTGGGGGTGGGGCGGGGGGAGGGGCACTAAGGTCTTGTTTGGACACCAATGTTGCGTCCAGGAGAGGGAATTTACCTGGGGAGAAGCCCTTCCTCCAGAACTGCTTAACCCTCCACTTTCCATTTTTTAAATACACTTTGAGATGGGATGTGGTCATGTCATTTGTTATTATTTTCTCCCAGCAAATATCCTTTGGGCAGCTTCCTGAATTAATCTGGTCTTAATGTGGATTTAAACATTTACAATGCAAAATAATTTGGGTTAAAAATAATCTCTCTTGATAATGCAAGAAAAATCCTAGAACTGTCACCCTCTCTGACAGTTCGAAATAGAAGAAGATACTTGAATATGCAAAATTTGCCATGGGCTGATGGGGAGGGAAGGGAGAGGAAGGCCAAGATGGCGGGCAGCTTTGTGTTAGACTCAGTGTCATCCCTGACTAGCGCTGCTGGAACCCGGGGTCCTGAGGTATGGCAGGAAGGAAGTCATCGTGTACTTTAGAGATCTTGACAATTGTCTAATTCTCTCCCGGGTAAATGCAAGAGAACTTCATTTGGAGGGAGGGACGCCTTTCTGTCCAGCATGTATCGTTCCTCCTTAAACTAGCATCCTTAGTAAGAAGCATGAGCTTCCCTGTAACAGACAGAATGCAATGAAGAATGCAGACATCTTGTGTGTCATGTATCTGAGAGAGAGCAGAAGCAGGGAGGGAGAGGGAGGGAGGAAGGAAGGAAGGAAGGAAGGAAGGAAGGAAGGGAGGAAGAGAGGGAGGGAGGGAGGAAGGGAGGGAGGGAGGGAGGAAGGGAGGGAGGGAGGGAGGGAGGGAGGGAGGGAGGGAGGAAGGAAGGAAGGAAGGAAGGAAGGAAGGAAGGAAGGAAGGAAGGAAGGAAGGAAGGAAGGAAGGAAGGGAGGAAGGAAGGGAGGGAGGAAGGGAGGAAGGAAGGAAGGAAGGAAGGAAGGAAGGAAGGAAGGAAGGAAGGAAGGAAGGAAGGAAGGAAGGAAGGAAGGAAGGAGGGAAGGAAGGAAGGGAGGAAGGAAGGGAGGGAGGAAGGGAGGAAGGAAGGAAGGAAGGAAGGGAGGGAGGAAGAGAGGGAGGGAGGGAGGAAGAGAGGGAGGGAGGGAGGAAGGGAGGGAGGGAGGGAGGAAGGGAGGGAGGGAGGGAGGGAGGAAGGAAGGAAGGAAGGAAGGAAGGAAGGAAGGAAGGAAGGAAGGAAGGAAGGAAGGAAGGAAGGGAGGGAGGGAGGGAGGGAGGGAGGGAGGGAGGGAGGGAGGAAGGAAGGAAGGAAGGAAGGAAGGAAGGAAGGAAGGAAGGAAGGAAGGAGGGAAGGAAGGAAGGGAGGAAGGAAGGGAGGGAGGAAGGGAGGAAGGGAGGGAGGAAGAGAGGGAGGGAGGGAGGAAGGGAGGGAGGGAGGGAGGAAGGGAGGGAGGGAGGGAGGGAGGAAGGAAGGAAGGAAGGAAGGAAGGAAGGAAGGAAGGAAGGAAGGAAGGAAGGAAGGAAGGAAGGAAGGGAGGGAGGGAGGGAGGGAGGGAGGGAGGGAGGGAGGAAGGAAGGAAGGAAGGAAGGAAGGAAGGAAGGAAGGAAGGAAGGGAGGAAGGAAGGGAGGGAGGAAGGGAGGAAGGAAGGAAGGAAGGAAGGGAGGGAGGAAGAGAGGGAGGGAGGGAGGAAGGGAGGGAGGGAGGGAGGAAGGGAGGGAGGGAGGGAGGGAGGGAGGGAGGAAGGAAGGAAGGAAGGAAGGAAGGAAGGAAGGAAGGAAGGAAGGAAGGAAGGAAGGAAGGAAGGAAGGAAGGAAGGAAGGAAGGAAGGGAGGGAGGAAGGGAGGAAGGAAGGAAGGAAGGAAGGGAGGGAGGAAGGGAGGAAGGAAGGAAGGAAGGAAGGAAGGAAGGGAGGAAGGAAGGAAGGAAGGAAGGAAGGGAGGAAGAGAGGGAGGGAGGGAGGAAGGGAGGGAGGGAGGGAGGAAGGGAGGGAGGGAGGGAGGGAGGAAGGAAGGAAGGAAGGAAGGAAGGAAGGAAGGAAGGAAGGAAGGAAGGGAGGGAGGAAGGGAGGGAGGGAGGGAGGAAGGAAGGAAGGAAGGAAGGAAGGAAGGAAGGAAGGAAGGAAGGAAGGAAGGAAGGAAGGAAGGAAGGAAGGAAGGAAGGAAGGGAGGGAGGAAGGGAGGAAGGAAGGAAGGAAGGAAGGGAGGGAGGAAGGGAGGAAGGAGAGAAGGGAGGGAGGGAGGGAGGGAGGGAGGGAGGAAGGGAGGAAGGAAGGGAGGGAGGAAGGGAGGGAGGGAGGGAGGAGAAGAGACAAGATACAGAAGTCTCAGCTATAAGTCAGATGAAAAGGTCCCATGCATGGTGTGACAGCATGTAGATGGTAATGCATCTTTTTTTACTGTCATTTCCTCTGACAAAACCATAACTTTCTGATACTGAACCTTTTTGGAAGAGCTAAGAATTTTGCTGGTGGAACGTTCTTTTCCTAGTGTTCAGTGTCTGTGGCAGCTGAGGAGGCCGGAGCTGTCACTCAGTCACCAGGTTCTGTCCACGTGGCAGCTGCTTCCCCCAGTAATGGAACTGGGCTAGAAGCAGGGCTGATGATACCTGAGAGTGGGTCTGCATTTCATCCTAGACCTGCAGGAAGATCCGTGTATCCCAGTAAATGGCTCCTTGTGGTTCTTCTCCAGGGCCTGCCTCCTTTAGAGAAACCCCAGGAAAGTGAACTGTTTCCAAGATCACTTTGTAGAGTAAGGCTCATGTGATTCTGGGTTTTTCACAATTGGCTGGATCCTTAGCACTGCCCTAATACACGGGGGGCTTTGAATCAAACCTGGAATTTCCCTTGCCTTGCTTAATCCTTCATATTAAGGATGATAACCTAAGGAATCATTGAATCCTAGAGGTTGAGAAGACTTCAGAGGTCTTTGGCTAGTCGTTACTCCCCACTAATCCCCAGTAAACAGGGACATGTTCTCCTTACAGACCTCTAGTAGTAGGCAGCCCACTATTGGATGATATGGTCCATATTTGGAATTTTTTCTGTAAGTAAAACTGAAATCTACCTAATTTCTACCCATTGCTCTTAAGTTTGCCCCCTAGAACGGGACTGAAAAAACTTACCCTTCTTCCATGTAAAGTCCTCCTGTACAAGACCCCGCCTCAGTCCTTTCCCAAATAAATACCTCCACTTGCTTCAACAGACACTTTTCTGTCGGGTGGTTTTCTGCTTTCCCACCATCTTGCCCTCTCTCCTTCAGATGCACTTGTTTTCCAATGCCTCCGAAAGGGGAACACAGCAAGAACTGTGTAAGGTGCCCCAGACCAGAGGAGCCAACAACAGCCCCCATTCTTGACACTTTGCCTCTTGATCTTATAGCCTAAGATCCCATTGCCTTTATTGGCTGCCATATCTGCCCACTGATTCTTCTTAAGCTTGAGGCCTATTAACACTCTTAGAGCTTTTTCACACCAACTGCTATCTAGCCATGCTGTTCTAATCCCTGACTCTTGCAAGAATTTATTTTAACCTAAATCCAAGGCTTTACATTTGTCTCTCTATTCAGCCAATTGTTCCTAGCTTATTGAGTCTTTCTGGATCTCGGCTCTCTTGTCTAGCATATTAGCCATCCTTACCAGCTTTGTATCACTTATAAATTTTATTATCAAGCCATATGTAACTTCATCCAAGCATTTAATATAAAGACAGAGCAGAATTATGTCAACGATTGTTCCCTACAGCACTCAACCGGAGATTCCTCCCCAGGTTAACATTCCATTTCTCCTAAAGAGCAATGCTCTTCCATTGCTCTTTAGGAGAACCATTCAGCCAGTTCTCGATATGTCAAACTGCATTATCGCCTAGCCCTCAACTCTCCATCTTGTCCATGAGCCAAACCCAAGTATACTTTGTCCATAGTATTTCCTTGTTTTACCAATTCAATAAGCCGGACAAAAAAAAAATGGAAAGGAGATTGGTATGGTATGATGTGTGCTTTAACAAAGCCATGCGGGCTTCTAAGACTTCCTTCTAAAGGCTCATTTATCATGATTTAATAAATACATTTAAAGTTGTATCAGAAATCAAAGTCATGTCCACTTATCTTCAAAATTTTTTAAAGACTAGCAAAAGCAACTCATCAATCTTGTATATCAATTCTTTCAATTTTCTAGAATGTAGTTCACCTGCCCCAGGTAAGGTGAATGAATTGAATCACCTATATGCTCTATTATTATCTTTGCCCTTCTTGAATTTCAACCTCCTACTAAGCATTTTTATTCTCTCCTTCCCCACTCTTCCAGATGAATTTTGTTGTTATTTTTTCTAGGTCATTAAAATAGTTTCTTGGGATCCTTCCCCACTCTTTAAGATTCCTCTTCTTAGTAGAGAAAAGAGAAACAATGTGAGGATTGAATGGTTCTATCTTTTCCTCCATCATCCATTATCTTCATTCCCAAATAGCAATCCTATCCCTTCTTTGATCTCCCCTTGCCTTACACACAACTTGTTTCCATTTTCTGTACTTGTCTTTTTAATGCTCCTCTTATATCTGGTACCATCCTGTCTCCAAACCCTCACCTACACTTAACCTGCACATATACTCTCCCTTCTCTCTGCCTGTTGAAATCCTATCTGTGCTTTAAGGTCCAGGTCAGCTGTTATCTCCCCTATGTTGCCTTCTCCCATCCATCTTTCTCCACCCCTAGTCAGTAATGATTCTTCCTCTTTCACACATGCTATCACGCTTGCCTTTCTCCTTTTTTATTCACCTGGGTGTGGTTTTGTACTAGACTATTCGGTGTCCTTCCACTAGATTGTGGGTGCCATGAGAACAAGAAATTTATTTCATTTGTGTATCATCTCCAGAGCCTAACAAAGTTCCTGTACGATCCTAGTTCTCTGTACATCCTAGACCTCTTTTAAAGTTGATGTTGATTGTTAACAGCTTGGTCCGTCTTAACAAAGCGATGATTCAAAGAAATTCCTTTAGATTTAGGATGGAAAATGCCATCTATAGCCAGAAAGAGAACTATGGAGACTGAATACATACAGATTGAAGTATAGTTTCTTCACCTTTTTGTTTATTTGTTTGTTTTCTTTCTTATTTTTTTCTCCTTTTGCTCTGATTTTTCTTGTACAACATGACAAATATGGAAATATGTTTTAAATAATTACACATATTTAACATAAAAATTGAATATCAAATTCTCATCAAGGCTAAATAAATTTGTTCAACAATCACCACACATAATTATTTTTACCTGTTTCCTCTGGAATGCCTTCTTCCTTGCCACAAAACCTAAGTTAAACTTATCAACTCTAAGCTTTCCTTAATCAATCCTATTCTAATTATCCTTTATTCTGTGATCATCATCACAATATACTCTGCATTATGTTAATTTAATACTCATTTACAAGCTAAGCAAGGTACACAACTAATATACCTGCTTCTGGGAAGACTAAGGTTAGTGGATCATTTACTGCTAAAGATGACTAGATATTCACACTAAGTCCAATACAAATATGGTGGACCTGTAGAGCAGGGGGAAGGGAAGAGCAAACTGGTCCAGATCAGAAATGGAACAAGTCAAAAAATTCAGGCCAGTCAGTAGTGGGATCAGCCTTGCATGACTGTGATGCTTCTTAGTCTAGATGAGATAGAAAGACAAATGCAAAAAAAAAAAAAGTTTTTAGTCATTTATAAATGAATGTATAAATTTTCTTAAAACTTTTTCTGTTCTTACATATCTGCACCAAGCTCTTCATGTGCAGAGCCGATGCTTGTTAGATTCTTATATCTGTTATATATACTAATTATATTCAAGAAAATATAAGGATCAATGTTCAATGGGCAAAAAAAATATAAACATCTATTAAGTGCCTACTATTTATCAGGCACTGTGTTGGGGATTTTATCAATATTGCCTCTTTCGTCACTCTAGAATTAGAAGGAACCTTCGCAGTCTAATAGCCCCAAACCATTTTTTAGATAAGGAAATTGAAGCTTGCTCAGGAAAGCCAAGGGACTTTACCCAAAGTCATATAGATAATTAGTATCAGAGTCAGGATTTGAATCCAGGTCCTCAAATCCAAAATCAGCACAATTTCCACTACATCAAACCTCTTTTGTATTGACCCTCATGGTATCTTATAAGGGAAGAGGAAAGGGATACCTACTATATGCTAGACACTGTGCTAAGTTCTTTACAGCAATGATGCTCACAAGAACCCTGTGAGGTAAGTGCTATTTTTAGTCCTTTTTGCAGTTTGAGAAACTGAGGCAAAGAGAGACTTCTTGCCAAGGACCACAGTAGGTGTCTGAGGCAGAATTTTAACTCGGCTCTTCCCTATCCCAGGCCCAGCGTTCTATCCACTGTGCCACCTAGATGCCTCCACTTTGCCATCTAGTTGCCAGTTATAGTTAGTATTAGTTGGTCTGCACCTGTGCCTCTAGATCTGATTTGACCTGAACTCATCATTGGAGGTGAATGTATGAGGAAGTATTGGCCCAAGCATCCGCCCAAAACATTTATGGCTTTCCCCATTCTCCTATTGACTGACCATAATATACAAACCTAAGGGATTCTAGTTAGTCCAGGGAATTATTAGACACCATTATTGACTGGCTGCTACTGCTTTGGAAGCAAATTCTAAAATGATATTCTCAAGAATAAGAAATTATGAAACTGTCAGGAAACAAAAGGGGCCATTGGCAAAGTAGGTCAGTTGAAAAGGTGATGTAGTAGAATCAAAAGAGCTTTGGATTTAGGGTCAGCAGAGCTGGATCTAAGTCATCTTTGTCATTTTCAATGCATATTGCTGTGAAAAAAATTATAGTTTTTCTGAAGCACAAGAAAATGAGAATAATCCTTATACATATTCCTTCCAGAATTGTCAAGAAATACTTTGTGAACCATGAAGTGCTCTATAAATATGAACTATTTCACATTTAAAGTAAACTATTTTATAATCACCAAATACATAAGATGTCCCCAAAGTCACTGTGTTTAAAACTACACTAAGATTTTTGGAACACTAACCCTGTCAACTTAAAGTCACTGGATGTGTCCAGCTTGTATATGATAATGAGACTTGAACTTATGACGATTGTCGTCTTCAGCTATGGGAAAGATCTCATCAATGCACTCTCCTAAACACAAGAGAAACAGTGAAAGGTTTAAAAAAAACAGTCTAATGAGGGAGACCACACGTAAACAACTCTGTACAAACATGCTACCTACAGGATAAATAAAATAATCAGCAGAAAAAAGGTACTAGCAATAAATGAGAAAATTCCTTTCACACATTCTTATCAAAGATTGTTTCTTTTACATTTGCCAATAAGATAACTTCTCTGATTAAAAACAAATGGGGGAGCAAGACTAACTATAATTACGGTCACATTGAAGCCATATGCCAATGGGTCTATGATCTTATTAACTGGACATTTCCTCCAAAGGTACTGGCTTATCCACGTTTGCCCATCCTGTGCAATTATCATACATTTGTAACCCTAAGTTCACTACAGGAGGGGCTACCCAACATCTGGTGGCCTTCTCACTGGCTCCACGTCTCAGGGATGCCCGACGGGCGCACAGACTGGCTCCCGGCTGCCCCTCACTCTTGCCGCATGAACATACTAAAAGCTGAAAAATTCATTGTGAAAGAGAAAAAGATGAAGTGAACTATTTTGAGCGGAACTCTGCTGACTCAAGGGAAACACCATAACCAGAAACACTGCAGAGATAGCATCACTTGAAGAACAGACTGGGCATGAAGCTGGTGGGGAAGGAGGAACCTTCTTCTTAAGCATGGTGACATCCACAGAAATCCCCCCCAATCAGGGCCCAAGTTAACAACGTGGAGAGAATGTACAAAGAGCCACAGAAATCCAAACCGTACGCAGTCTTCTCTGAGCTCTTAAGAGGTGTCTTTATATTTAGGCACGTAAAATTTGAAGGGTTATCTAGTCCACCCCTCTGACCCAAGTGTTGTTGTTGTCTGGGAATGTTTGCCTCACTTGTTCCAAACAAAGAGTTGTTTCATTTGTTCTTATAGAAAATAAAAAACGCCCACCTTCTCAGCTCACACAGTCCCACGTTTAATGACCCTCATCTTCGGAAAGTCCCTGCTATCAGCCGATTCCACTCGGCCTGTCACTGTGTATAGCCTCTTCATCCACTTGAAGGTCTTTATTAAGCTGCCCTTCATTCTCTTCCCAGGTGAAATAATTCTCCTTCGTTTTATACTTCTCGCTCCTTTCCCTCTAAATCCTCTCCATGTTCTTTACATCGAGTTGGAAACCCCAGGACCAAACCCTCCTCTTCCTGTAAGAATCTCTTAGAGCACAATGGACACAAAGGAAGCATTAACTTGTAGCATCCACAGGTTATTCTCCTACTCGACTGTTCTAATACCCCATTTCTAACAATGGCGTATCTGGACTCAATTTGAGCTGGTGATCCTCCAAGACCCTAAGTCTTTCTCTCTCTCCTTCACCCTTCAGTCAATCTCCATCTTGTTTTTCTATAGTATTTTTATTTCTTCTAAGTTCCCTTCCCTGCCTGCATCTTTTGCTGAGCTCCATTTTGCTCTTGATTCCTTATGCACAGTAATGAGGTCATTTACAAATATGAGTAGAAGAGAGACATCTTGGCCCAGTGGAGAGAGAGCTGAAGTCAGAACCAAGAAGACCCAGGTTCCAGCCCTGCTACGTCCAGGCTGTGTGACCCTGGACAGGTCAGTTCTCTTCTTAGAGCCTCCTGACAATTCTCGCTAAGGAATAAGTTGTAGAGAAGGTACCACTCAGCACTGAAGGAAGTTTCTAACCTGGGAGCTCCCTGTATTGATGAAATCACAAGTCAAATTTTAAAAAAGCAAAAAACAAAACAAACAAACAAAAAAAACAATTCTATCCAGAAAATATCTTTATTTTGGTAAATATATTTAAGACATTAGCAATCGACGGAAAAAAAAAAAAAAAGTTTTTCCAATGATATATCAAAAACCAGCAGCCCTAGATTCAGAGCTGGAAAGACTAAATTTCTGTTGAAATACTCCTATTCTTGGGCCAGCTAGATGGCACAGTCATCCCTGAAGTCAGGAGGACCTGAGTTCAAATCTGATCTCAGACACTCAACACTTCCTAGCTGTGTGACTCTAGTTCTTAGACTCTATTCAAACCTGGGCTCTGCTTCTTGGTCTTGAACTCCAAAACCCAAGGGTGACCAGGGAAGACCATTCATTCCCTCATGCCTCCTTCCAGCTCATTCCTTCCGACCTCCTCCCCATTGCCAGCGGGACACAGGTATCCAGCTGATAAGAGAAGGAAGCATTCTCCAGTCAATGAGAGCAACCTCTGTAATGATCTGGGCCACAGGGAAGGCGCTGTCCAGGAGCCAGCAGGCTGTCAAGCCAGAGGCCCGTGACTAGGACTGAACAATGTCCCAGCTGCCCGCAAAGCTCGAGAGAGATTCGTCAAGTGAGGAAAAGCCGGCCATCAATAGAAGCTGCCGGCTGGCTCGGTGAATGCCCGGCCTTCCCGATGGTCACCGACCACTGCAGCGGCTCTCCAGCAGCCATCAAACGGCCTTTAGCTGCTATCGGCTCCTTCCATCACCTCTGAGAGTGGCAGGTTTCCAATAAAACCAATACCCCCTCCCCCAGGGTAAGGCCGGCCGCAGGAGGTGGGCATTGTCTTTTTATGCCAGCAATTTGGCGACAATGTTAGCTCACTCTATTAGCGAGCAGCTACACCCTGACCCCTGACCCTGGCATTGACCGGAGACAGATCCCCTGACCGTTTCAGGCGGTCCAGTGACGTCCGGTTGTCCCAGAGAAGGTCCATCAGGACCGCTTGTCCTGATGAGTGACAGCCGGGCTGGGGGCCGTTCCCCACTCCCACCAAGAGGCTTAAGGCGTGGGGCTCAGAAACGAATCACAGTTGGGCCCAGCTCTTGAAAAGGGACGGTTTGGGGCCCATCCATCAGGGCCGGGGCAGCCGAGGTCTGTGCAGGAGCTGGGTTTGGATCGGAGCTGTTACCACGGGGGATGGCGGCGGTCCCCAGACATCTCTGCTCCTTAATGGAAAACACATATCAAAATACAGCCTCCAAAATACAAAATAATAGTCTGAAATGTGCATTATATGAGGGTGTTAGATTGCAATGTACTTTATAGCAGGGGAATTAGATTGAAGTGTTATGTCAGGGTAGTTAGGCTGAAATATGTATTATACTAGGGATATTAGCTGGAGATGTGCTTTATCCCATAGTTGTTAAATTAAGATGTGCACTTCACTGTGGGCATTAGCTGGGGATGTGCATTATAGCAAGGTTGTTAGAGGAAGATGTGAATTACATTTGGGGGAGGGGAGGGGAGGATGGAGAAAGGACCAGGACCGTCTGGAATTATTTTAAGTTCTGGACTATCTCATACTTTAGCTAGATTAATGATACGATGAGTTAAAATGGCAGGCGGACATAAAACAGAGAGAATCGTCAAGAAAATCAGTTTCTCACAAAATCACAAATTCTCCGCTCTTCTTCTTCCCTTCCTTCTCTCCAGCCAATCTGCTACTTTCCCCACTTTTCCTGTGGAGGACTTAAAGGCCTTCCCCCATCAATAAAAACATTAGCTCACTAAACAGTCTGATGGCTTTTCCTTCCCAGGCTTAACCCTTCGGGAGCTGGGGTTTCCTTTGGATTTGTAAAGATATTGATCACAGATAATGTTTGCCTTTCTAACTCTCTCTTCCTTTAGACTTGATGGATAGGTTCAGGGCTGCAACAAGGCAGCAAATTCACCACAGCTACCGAGGGAAAGAGAGAGAGAGCGGGAGAAGTGTTCAGTAGTTAACACTGTTTGAATTCTTTTTCATAGGATGGACAGGTAAAAAAAAAAAATACCATTGCCTAGGGGGTAAAATATACCAGCTTTAATCAGCAGGAAAATTAACTTAGTTGACTTTGGGTTTGGGACATTCTCAGCCTACCAGCACTTTTGCTGTTAAAAATTCAGCCCAGTAATTTCTTTTTTTCTCCTCAATTACATATAAATAACTCGATTTAAATTTTGAGTTCCAAATTCTTTATCTCCCTCCCCTCCTCCTTCCTTGAGAAGGCAAGCACTTTAATATAGATTATATATAGGCAGTCATGCAAAATATTTCCCTATTAGCCATGTTGCAAAAAGAAAATGCAAAACAACAAATAATAAAGTAAAAAAAGTAAAAAATAAAATATAGGTCAATCTGCATTCAGATTCTTTAAATTCTTTCTCTGGAGGCAGGTAGCATTGGTCACTATAGATCCTTTGAAAATACCTTGAGTCATTATATCTCTGAGATTAGCTAAGTCATATACAGTTGATCATGGTCCAATATTGCTATCACCATATATAATGGTTTTGCTCATTTCACTCTGTATCAGTTCATATCTTAGTCTTTCTAAGTTTTTTTTTTCCTGAAATAACCCTACTCATCATTTCTTATAGCACAATACTATTCCATCACAGTTATATACCACAACTTATTCTATTCTTCAACTGATGAGCATCCCCTCAATTTCTGATTCTTTACCAAGAGCTGTTATAAATCATTTTTATGTATATGTCCTTCTCCTTTTTCTTTACTCTCTTTAAGTATAGACCTAGTAGTGGTATTTCTAGGTCAGAAGATAGGTATACACAATTTTATAGCCCTTTGGGAAAAGTTCCAAATTGCTCTTCAAAATGATTGGATTAGTATACAACTCCACCAACAATGCCTTACTGTCCCTATTTTTCCACATCTCCTCTAATTTTCCTCTTCTGTCATAGTAACCAATCTAGTAGGTATGAAGTAGTACCTCAGAGTTGTTTTAGTTTGCATTTTTCTAACCATTAGTGACAGCTCAGAAAATGCTATAATTTCTAAAGATTATAATTTCTAAGGTTAAAGTCTGTCTCAGATAGCACTGAATTTCATTTTTAAACCATTTCTGTTAAGTCTCTGCCATAGAGAGACTTCTGTTGATTAGAAAAGCTCAATATCAAAATTTCAGAATCATATAGGTCTCCATGTTAGTTGCTGATAGCTTTAGCTTACCCGAAGGCAATTTAACATCCTTTCACTCTCCATAATGATCTTCTCCCAAAATGACTTTTAGCAAAGTGACTAAGGAGGAGAAGGGAGCAATGAATTATTGGCCACTTGGCCAAAACCCTCCTGTACCTACTTATGGTATTTTTTCCTCTTCTTCCTTAGAATTTGAAGGCCTAATTTACGTTATCCAATAGTCTACTCCAGCACAATTGGATGGGTTCTTGTTTTATGGGAACCAGAAAGGTGAGTTCTTTACTTTTTCATTTCTTAGTAAAAGAAAACATCTGTAAAAGTGAATTGGACTTGGTGCAGATTAAAGGGCCAGCCGAAAACTGGAAACTTAAGATACCTTCATGTTACACATTAGGATCTGTGCTCCAAAGTGACACTTTTATTTGCATATAAGTGCATTTTTACAGCTCTTTTTGTGGTGGCAAAAAAGTGGAAGCTAAGTGGATTACCATCAACTGGGGAATGGCTGAATAAGTCATGGTGTATAAATGCAATGGAATATTATTGTTCTATTAAAAAATGTGAACAGGCTGAGTTTAGAAAGCCCTAAGGTAAAGATTTACATGAACTGATGCTGAGAGAAACAAGCAGAACCAGGAATACGTTGTACACAGTAATAGCAAGAATGTGTGATGATCAGCTATGACAAACTTAGTTCTTTTCAGTGGTTCAGTGACCCATAGCAATCCCAATAAACTTTGGATGGAAAAATGCCATCTGCAAACAGAGAGAGAACTGGGAAAACTGAATATAAATTAACACATGCTATGTTCACTTTTTTTCTTCCTTTTTTTTCTCTCTCTCATGGTTTTTCCTTTTCATTCTGATTTTTCTCTCTCAACATGATTCAAAAGGAAATACATTTTTAAAATGAATGTACATGTACATCAAAACAAAATTGTTGTTACATGTAACTTGGGAACTTTTTTTAAGGCAAGGACTTTTTTTCTTTCATTTTTCTTTTCTATTTTTTTTTGGCTCACATTTGAATTCCCCAGAGATCATCATAGTGCTAGCACATAAGAGGCTTAATAAATGCTTGTCAATTAAACTCCTGAGAAATTTGGTGACATCTTATCTCTCTCATGCACCAGTTGAAATCCCTAGCCAGCAACGTTGCAGCCCCAACTTCACAGTAATATATTCTGTAGCCCAATTACCTAGAAATCTCTGTAGTTTCTCCTCTGGAGGTGGATTTCAGGTGGGGCATAAAAGGGAGCATGGTGCTTCCCAGCTTCTCAAAAGGTCCCCAAACTTTCCTATGTGCTTGTAAGGTTGATGATAAGGGGCCAGCCCTAGAGTCATGTGCTTAATCATCTTGGCCATCTTGAATAAATAGAAACCATACCTTAAAGAAGGGAGCACTGAGTTCACTGAGCATGAGCCTCCATGGCATTAGCCCGGTACATGGCACAAAAAAATAAGGCATTAATTTCTATGCCTGGTTTCAAGAGAAAATATATCACTTTCATTCTTTCCTTCAAGTGACTGTTGTTTAAGGGGATTTCTACAATTCAGTGACAAAAAATGCCCTATTGGGGAGCGTAGAGACATATTAAAAGGGACTCACTAGTGGAATATAATCTTCACTCTGTACTAAGTTAATTCTAGTAATGATTGTTCTTCAAAGGTAGCAGCTTGTCTCCATTCTGGGTATTGTTGAACAATCCATAAATAGGGCCTTAATAAGTTCTGACAGGCATGATTTCTCTGGCGATATATTAAAACAACATGCCCAGTACTGATGGCTTGAAGGTCCTGACCTTTAACGAGGACTTGTGACGTAGGGCAGACTGCCCAGGAGAGCCAGTGGGGGCAGAAGGCCAGAGGGACAAGGTCATTGGATAATGAAGTGGTCAGTATTGAATTTCTGTCACTCATCCTGGTTAAGAATAAGACTGAGAGGAGTAAGAAAAAATGGTTAGGAACCTATAGTGTTCAATAGGAAGGGCCATGTTTGAGCCAAAGACCTTCAGATAATCATGGCCCAGATGGAAGATGTCACCGTGCAGGTGTGGTCACGGCTTTGTTGGACCGTGGTGGACAAAAAGAATCCTGCAGAGGCTGACACTAGGGGAAAATCTCACTTCTGAAAAGAAGGGAGTTGCTATTAGACAACTCAACTCTTCCCTCCAAACCCTAGGCCCTGTCTCCATAGTAGAATCCTAGTACATTAATAGTAGGGAAAAAACATTAGAGATCAGTAAGCTCGTGGGTGGGAGCATATCTGGAAAGCTGACCTGAATGAATTCAAATCTGACCTCAGAAACTTACTAGCCATGAGATCCTGGGCAAGTCACTTAACTTTTGGTTACCTCAGTTTCCCCATCTGTGAAAAGGGGATATAAATCAATAAATACTTATTAAAGACCTATTATGTGCCAGGTACTGTCCTAAGCACTAGGGATATAAAAAGAGGCAAATGATAATCTCTACCTCAAGCAGTTTACAATCTAATAGGGGAGGGGAAACAACATAAATATACACAAAGCAAATATGTGTGTATGTACATATATACGTATATATAAGGGCACATACACACACACACAGAGGATAAATGGGAAATAGTAAACAGAGGGGGAAAAACAGAGAGGGTTTGGGGAAGGCTTCCTTTGAAAGATGACATTTTAATCGAGACTTTAAAAAGAGCCAGGGAAGTATTGGAGCAGAGACAGAGAGACCATTCCAGGCATGAACCAGACAGAGAAAATGCCCAGAACTGAAATCAGTGTCTTGTTCTTGGAAGAGCCAGAAGACCAGGGTCATGGGAGTGAAGGGGACATGTCAGGGAATAAAGTGTGAGAAGACTGGAAAGGTAGAAAGGAACTAGGTTATGGAAAGCTTTGAATGCCAAACAGCATTTTGTACTTAATCAGGAGCCGCTGGAGTTTACTGAGTGGGAAAACGAGCGATGCGGTTAACATGGTCAGACCTGTGATTTAGGAAAATCTTGGTGGCTGAATGGGAGATGGACCAGAACAGAGAGGTACTTGAAGCAAGCAGACCTCACCTCCACCAGCCGCTATTGCAATGATCCAAGCAAGAGGTGATGAGGGTATATAGGAAAAAGGAAGGGGAAGCAATGCCAGAGGAGAGAAGGGCACATATTCAAGAGATGTTCCAAGGGGAGATCAATAGACAATGGCAACAGCGTGGATCCTGGGGAGTGAGAGACAGTGAGGAACCCAGAGTGACCCTTAGATTGTGAGTTTGACGGACTGGGAGGATGGTGCTGCCTTCCATGGGAGTAGGAAAGGCAGAGGCGGGGCAGGCAGGATTGAGGGGGAAAGACGATGAGTTCTGTTTAGGATGGGTTGAGTTTAAGATGTCTACTGGAATCTAGTTAGAGATGTGAGATTGGGACTCAGGAGACATCCATCAGGAAAGGTCTATTTCACAATCATCAGCGTGTCAAAATAATTAAATCCTTGAAAGCCAAGGATCTAATTAGTCCCTAGATCACCAAGAGAAGAAAAAGGAGGGGAAAAAAAAGAGGGCGCAGGAAAGAATCTTGACAGATACCTTTGGTCAGAAGGTATGATCTAGATGAGGGTCCAGTCGGTAGCCTGAAAAAGCTTGGACAGACAGAGAGATCCAGGAAAGAGGAGGGTGTCCTGAAAACCTAGGCAGAAGAGAGTATCAAGAAAGTGTGATCAATAGTGTCAGAGGCTGCAGAGATAAAGACAAGTAAGGATTGAGAAAAGGCCCTTGGATCTGGCAGCTAAGAGATCAATGGTAACTTCAGAGAAAATAGTTTTGACGGAATGATAAAGTCAGGAGCCAGATTGTAAGGGCATAGGGGGTTAAGAAGAGAATGAGGAGAGAAAGTGTTTTTGTAGACAGTCCTTTTGATAAGTTTAGCTACAAAGGGCAGAAGAGAGATAGGATGATAGCAGGGATGGAAGGATCAAATGAGGGTTTTTTGCAGGATAGGAGGGCATGGAGATGTTTGTAGTCATAGGGAAGGGGCCAGTAGAGAGATTGAGAATAAATGACAGAGGGGGCAATCTATTGAAAGAGAGGATAGAAAAGGATCACATAAATTAGTAGAGTGGTCAGTCTTGGTAGGAATAAGGCCATTTCTTCATGTGAGATGGGGTGAAGAGAGTAATGGCAGGAGATGAGAAAAGGACCTGAGAGGGAGCTCATTAAGAATGACCTCCATTTTTTCCACAGCAGCACCTACTCACAAGGTGGCTGAGATCAAATGAGACGATATTGTCAAGTACTTAGCATAGTTCCTGGCACACAGTAGGTGCTGTATAAGTGCTCATCCCTTGCCTTCCCCACCCATCAGGCCCAATCCATCACTTTATAGGTGAAAAGTGACTGGGATCCGAGAACATACAGCTAGCTAAAGACAGAGCTGGAGGTACGCCTGAGGCTCTCTTCCCACCGTGCTGTTTTGTAAGCCAATACAATCAATGTGACTATTCGGGAATGAAAGTGGTTGCCACGCGTCATGTTACAGATCATCTTTTTCCTTGGGAGGAGGACTTCATATTCCCTTTCGCTGGTACAGCACTCAGCTTTTCAAAGCCCATTGCTGCCCAGTCACTCATTCAATCCTCCCACAACCCTGTGAGCATGAGTCACAGAGGGAAGAGGTTATCATCACCACTTAAAAGGAGCGGAGGGAGCCCCGAGGAAATTAAGTGGGTTGCCAAGAACTTCCCAGCACATCTGGACAAGAAGCCAAATTTCTCCTCACCTGGGCGTCTTGGAAACCCTACTTTCTCCATAAACCAACTTGTGGTTCTCTCCCTCCCAAAACGACTGGCCTTCCTTTTGTAGCTATTCTATATATTCTTTTTTGTTGTTTTGTTTTAATTTGTCTTTTTTATTTCCAACTTTTTGGGGTACCTAAATTGTAACTCAGAGGAACCTGCCTCTGCTATGGGTAGCAAGCTCCATTTCTATATATTCTCTTTCATGTACATGGCTCCTCTTTTAGAAGGCAGGCTCCTCGAGGGCACGAACTATTTCACATTTTTCTTTCAATATCCATTGATTAACACAGTGCTTGGAACATAGTAAAAAATGTCCATTGACTGATGATGAATCAACTGATTAGTACAAAGCTGTTTAATACAAGGGAAAAAAATGGTTATTGGTTATTGTATTGGTTCATTAATGGTTATTGGAGGTCTTGAGACTTTTTTTCAGGAATCATTGGCATCAAAGCTAATTTCAATAAAAGCAAAAATCATAGAATGACAGACTTTGGCATGCACTTGCCCTTTGAGATCATCTAGACTGATTCCTTTACTATATATTCAAGGAAGATAAGGCACAGAGTTCAAGTGATTTACCTGAGGTTCCCATGCCTTCAAATAGTGTCACTTCCACTGCACATCACTGTCTCTTTATAATGGCAGTCAGGCTCATGACCATCCACACTGATGTCCTCAAAAAGATTGTGTAAGCGATGCTCTGGATCCCTGGCTCTCAGCTCTGCGGCGTACTATAGAATGCCTTAATTTCTTTCTGCGTCAGGTCCTTCAAGAAGCATAAATAAATTTCTGCCCTACAGAAATGTGCAGAAAATGAACCAGATTCATAGCTAGATTATGGCACTTTGAGTGTTTAGGAAGTTTGAGCTGATCAAGGACAATGATTATGCCTTTTATGTAATCTTTAGATCTTCACTACCTAGTACATACAATGCTTTGCACATAATAGGCAATTAATAAATGTTTGTTAAATGAAATTTAGTAAGCAAGATATTATGTAATACTATAGTATAAATGTTTATCAAATCTGGCAGCAGTTTATAAAGTATTGAGGCAATAACAAAGAAATCTATGGTCCATTGTCATGTTCACCTTTAACTTCTTGATTAATCTTGTTTAAATCAGTAGCAGCTTGGCACAGTGGAAATTTAGAGTCAGACTCTAATCAACACAATGACCAACCAGGATTCTAGAGGTCTTAGAATGAAACTTGCTATCTACCTCTAGAAAGAAAGACAGAGAGAGACAGAAAGAGATAGACAGAGACAGAGAAAAAAAGAGAGACAGAGAAAGGAAGGGAGGGAGAGAGACAAAATAGAGACAGAGAAAAAAGGGAGGAAAAGAGGGAGAGAGAAAAGGGAGAGAGGGAGAGAGAAAGAGAGAGACAGACAGACAGATAGAGAGACAGACCGAGAGACAGAGAAAGGAAGGGAGGGAGGGAGAGAGACAGAGACAGAAAAAAAGAGAGGAAAGGAAAGGAAGAGGGAAACAGAAAGAGAGAGAGAAAGAGAGAGAGAAGCAGAGGCACAGAGAGACGGAGAGAAGAAGAAGAGAGGAGGAGAAAAGGAGGAGACAGGGAAGGAGAAGAGAGAGGAAAAGGGCGAATGAGGAGGAGTAGAGAGAGAAAGAGAGGGAGAAGGAGATGAAAGATTCAGAGTACAGAGTTAAGCTTTTGTTTGGGGCTTTGTTTAGGGATGGGTTTGAATGGTTTGATTTAGATGTAGCCAAAGGGATGTTTGTGACTAGTTTTGTTTCCTTGCTTTCTTTCTGGATGTAAGAGGAGGGGAGTTTGGAAGTAAAGACATCAGACAAAAAAAATAAAATAAAATATAAATTAATGAAAGAAAAAAATACTGTAAGAGCAAAAGATCTAGATTTTAATCCTGACTTGCAACTTACTACTCAAGTAATCAGAAGTAAATTGTGTAACTTCTCACTCTTATTTTCCTCATCTATAAAAAAAGTAAACTAGATGATTTCTAGGACTCTTTGCTGCCTGAATTCCCATTAATGGCACCTGTTAATGGGCACACTACCATGGCCCAAGTGGGCTGGGACTACCATAACTAATGAGAATAGAAGCTTTCCTGGCACACATGTTCCTACACTGACATCCCTCTCTCCCTTTGGTCACTCATTGGGCCAGGAAGGTAGATACCCTAATTCTGGCTCTCTTAGGATTAATACTGGAAGCTTCCTCATCAGCTGCCCTTCTCAGCTTGGTGTAGGCAGTACCAGCCTAAACTCCACTACTGCCTGAGGAGAAAGTGCCTTTATCCTCCCTCACCACCAAAGATCCAGGCGGAGAGTGCCCACTCCCACTAGGAAATAGAGGCTGGGTGGGCCAGTGGATAGAACACCAGGCCTGGAGTCAGGAAGGCCCCTATTCATGAGTTCAAATTTGGCCTCAGATACTTAATGGGACTATGACCCTGAACAAGTGGCTTAACTATGTTTTCCCCCATTTCCTCATCTGTAAAAGGAGCTGAAGAAAGAAAGGGCAAACTGTTCTAGTACCCTGTCAAAAGGAAAAAGAAAAAGAAAACCAAATAAACTCACAAAAAGTCAGACTTACCTGAAAATGACTGAACAGACCCCAACTGGAAGAGGAAGAAGCTCTGCCAGCACTGCCCCTCTCTGCCATCAGGGGAAGGGAGAATGTAGACAGAATACCTCATTTAGGACTTGACCATTACAATACTAGCACAAGAGTGACTATTACAATGGAAATAGCCCTAATCCAAACTTCCCTTTTTCCCAAAGGCATCATCGTCCTTCACTCATCACCAGCTCTTCCCCATCCTACATACCCAATAAGGATAGACCAAATTACGCCATTTTTGTCCATGACTCTTGAATCCATTCTCTTCTCCATCCATGTGGCCCTCACCCTAGTTCAGGCCCTCACTGCCTCTGTCCTGAACTCCACCAGCAGCCTCCTCACGGTCTCCCCACCCCAACCCCTCTGCTCTGAGCCAGATCTAGTCTTGTCACATCTCCCTTCAACAGAGTCCTACACCTTCCTGTTGCCTTTGGGATCAAATGCAAATTCCATTTGGCAATTCAGTTCTGTCAAACCTGGTTCCAACTTTTGTTTCCAGGATTATTACATAACAGAATCTCTGTGTGTCGATGTGTGTGTGTGTGTGTGTGTGTGTCTGTCTGTCTCTGTCTCGGTGAGTGTGTGTGTCTCTCTCTCTTTCTCTCTATCTCTCTCTCTCTTTCTCTCTCTCTCTCTCTCTGTCTCTCTCTCTCTGTCTGTCTCTCTGTCTCTCTGTCTCTCTCTCTCTATCTCTCTCTCTGTCTCTCTCTCTGTCTCTCTCTCTCTGTCTCTCTCTCTGTCTCTCTCTCTCTGTCTCTGTCTCTCTCTCTGTCTCTCTCTCTCTCTTTCTCTCTCTCTCTCTCTCTCTCTCTCTCTCTCTCTCTCTCTCTCTCTCTCTCTCTCTCTCCCTGTCTCTCTCTCTCTCTCTCTCTCTCTCACACACACACACACACACACACACACACACACACACACACACACCTCTTGCTTCACACCCTCCAAGGTCCAGCCAGGTACTTTTGTTCACCTTCAGTATTTCCCTCCCTACCTCCTTGCCCTTGTCCAGACCGACTCTACCCCCCGCCTGGAACACACTCCCTCCTTCCTTCTGTCTCTCTGGGAGCTGAATGTCTGTCAGACTTGAAGCTGCAGCCGTATTCCTGAATTTCACCTCCCCTTCCAGGGGCTGGTCCATCCCCGTGTACAATAGATGCATGTTGTTTCTCCCTAGTTGCAATGTAAACTTCTTGAGGGTAGGGACTGTTTCGACCCACTGCCCTCCACGAACGCTTGTTGAATGGAAAAATGAGACTTGGCTCTGAGAACACTTCACATACAATAGAAAATATTAACAATAGGCTCACATGTTCCTGATTTGTGTATTTTGCCTTTGGGAGGGATCTGATCAGGACTGGGCTTGTGAGTTCCTCAGGATAAGGAAATTCCACGTGAGGAAGTCCCTTGTACCCACACAGGCTGGTACTTACTCTACAATGGACGGTCTCAGAAATTTGCCCCGCGATGGGTGAGAGGCTGAGTGACCTGCCCAGAACCAGAGGCCGGTGGGTTTTAGAGGCTGGGCTTTCAGAAATGGAACTCGGATCTTTTTAGCTCCTAGGCCATCCCTTTAACCTCTCAGCCAAGCTTCCTCTGGTTGCCTTTGTTATAATGGAAACTTGTGTAATATACTCAATAGTTAAACTAAGTAGCTCAACCTTAGCCAGAAAGTGTCCCATTTTCCCCTAGTTTGATTTTCTTTTTTAATCATTGATGGGTTTTTTCTGTCCATTTGGCCCCAGTGGTTGATTTCCTTCTTTGGATAAAAAGCCAGGCAAGCTGTTAGCGGGTTCAGATGTATGATTACATTGCAATGTTTTAATTTGTCTTTGGACAAATTCTCATAAGCTTTCATGAGAAAATCTCCCATTAGGAGTATTCATTTAATTTAAGAACAGTTGGGAGAGGAAGATGAGCTAAAATGACAGATGGAGGAATGCATGTGTGTCTTAGAGGGACTAGGAGCCACTTGGAGGATTTATGCTTTTGGAGAACAAAATATGTCAGCTTCTGCTGCTTTCATTGCCGAGCTTTGTAGGTTTGCCGAATTTTCAGCCTCTTTTGTTCCAAAAGCCATGGAATTTTGCCCCCCAATATCAAGGCCAGTGTTTTCTACTTTACTACTTGTAAGGTTCAGTAGTGACAAACACAGCATCACTATCCACCTTTCCCTCCACCTCAGGCACAGGTCAAAGACAAAAATCAATAAATAGTCCAAGCCATGAGTCTCAGGTGGCCTGGTCCCAACTTTGGGTCCTAACAGGCCTTGCTGGAAAAGGAGGCATTCTTTCAGACCTTGTCCCCCTAGAGAATTTTACTCTTTTATGTTCATTACTATTTCCTTCAGAAAGATTTTCTAGATAGCCTAATGTGGTCTTTGCAGAGTTCAATGTCTTATTATCCTAGGTCCAAAATCATTATTTTAATTGAAATTTGGAGTTTCCAGAGGTCATTGGGTATCTTAACTGAAATAAATGAAAACAACCTGCAGTTTTAAAAGGCAACATGTTTATATGGAATTCTCAAAAGTCTTTCAACTGAAACATCATTAAAAAAAAAAAACTTTCAAGTAAAGTAAAACTAAAACTAAACAGAAAAAAATCCTTTCCTAACTCTCCTTAAAAAGGCAACAGCACTGGAGGGGGAAGAGTGAATATGGAAAGGGGGGGGGAAAGATTTGCCAATTAAAAAATAAAGTTAAACTATGGAAGAAGGTGGGGTGAGAAGCTAGGGAGATGTTTTGCTAAACTAAACTTTGGCATAAGAAGGCCTCCTGATGGCATCAGGAAATGCCAAATGTGTTACCTTTGCTTAGCTGCCTAATTTAGGAAGGTTACCGTCATTTCCTAAGGCCAGCCTTTCACAACATGACTTACCTGATCATCACTTCATGTTTACAGAAACTGTGCCTGGCTTTAAACATGGCCCTTAAGATTCAGTCCGGGGCCTAGTTTGGCACAGAAATGGCTAAATACTTGAGAAGACAGCATAGAAAGGTCACTGCCCTTGAGATAAGAGGGACCCAAAATAAAACCTTCGCTCTCATCATTGCTAGATGTATCACCCTGGACGAGTCACTTATTCTCTTTAAATCTAGCTTCTGAGTCTATAAAATAGGATAATAGCACAACCTGCTTGGCAAGTTTGCCATGTGGGAAGTATTTTGTAAAGCTCAGAGTATTCTATAAATGTAAGTTGATGTAAATGTTGATTCCAAGTTGAACCTGGATGCTGTTCCCCTCTCTGAATGCTCACAGTGGGTCAGTTTTTTTTCCTAAAAGAACATGGAGGGATTAGCAATGGACATCATCTTCAAAAAAGTAACTGGCTAGAATGACAAATTCTATTATGTAATTGTTGCATTTGAGAAGCAGGTCCTTGCAGTTTCATCATTTTCTGAGTTTCCATAAAAGAAAGCAAGAAAATAATCTACATTTTAAAACCTATTTACAGCCACATATTACCCCGTGCAATCAGAGTTGTTATGGTTTGTTAAACATCGGCATTATCGAGGGGTGGAAATGGGTGGGCAGGAGGAGCACATGGTTCCAAGACCTTCTGACTACACTGTTAGGCAAATCAGTAAATACAGTAGGAATAATTAAGCAGAAATATAGTCAGGGCTTCTAAAAAGAGAAGCACTTGTTCTCCACCACTGGAACTGTTTGTCTGTTTACAATGACTCCCTCTGGAAAACCAAAGAATAGGGTGAGTAGATCTAGAGCAGGGATTCTTAATCCTAGGTCCACAGACCCTGATGGATCCAGGATGTATTTCAGAGGCTCTGTAAATGCGGAACTTCATAACTGCAATTCAGTATGATCCGTTTCTTGATGATCTGATGTATTTTGATTTTATGCATTTAAAAACATTATTCTGGAGAGTCTCTAGGCTTCACTACTCTGCCAGAGTGATCCAAGACAAAAACAGTCAAAACCCATGAAATACTGAGATAGTTAAAATGAGAGAAATATACAGAAAAAGATTGAGATACAAAAGTTGAGAGAAATAAACCTTGAGATAGTAAGAAGTACTGAGCTCTAAAAGGAATATTTTTTAAATGTTTATAAAAACAAAGGAGGAAAGAAACAGCTAGATAGATAGTGGAGCAGATAGAGCACCAGCTCTGGAATCAGGAGGACCTGAGTTCATATTTGACCTTAGACACTGAACAACTTCCTAGTTGTGTGATCCTGGACAAGGCATTTAATTCCAATTGCCTCACAAAAGAGTGGGGGGAAAGATTAAAAATAGAGGGGGAAAGAGAAAGAGATAAGATAGAGATGTGAGCAGTGCTGAAATAGTCACACAGAGACAGAAGAAGGAAAGGGAAAAAAAATAGAAGCAATCTTCCAAACCCAGGGAGGAGAGAGGGAGGAAAGGAGAGAAGGAGGAAAGAAAGGAAAGGAGAAAGGGAAGGAGAAAAAGAGGGAAGAAGGAAGGAAAGAAGGAAGGAAGGGAGGGAGGGAGGGAGGGAGAAAGGAAGGGAGGGAGAAAGGGAGGGAGAGAAGGAGGGAAGAAGGGAGAGGAGGGAGAGAGGGAAGGAAGGAAGGAAGGAAGGAAGGAAGGAAGGAAGGAAGGAAGGAAGGAAGGAAGGAAGGAAGGAAGGAAGGAAGGAAGGAAGGAAGGAAGGAAGGAAGGAAGGAAGGAAGGAAGGAAGGAAGGAAGGAAGGGAAAAAAAGGTTTTTTAGGGTCAATACATACCTAAAACTAATGACCTAAATGACCTAAAACTAGTGTTATGCAGAAACTCAGTATTGGTGAAAAATGTTTGCATGTGAAAAAAGAATAGGGATAAACTAGGTGGGATTGATTGGGATGACTGTACTACACAAAGTACTCTCTTTATGCTCTGATGGCCCTGCCTTGGGAGAGAGTTGTGCTATGTCCCTAAAGGTCTGTGGGTAGATTTCTATATCTCAGAAACCAGTACATCTGCACCCAAGTGATGATGTGATCAAACATGGTGCTCATGGGCAGGAACCCTCATAGTCCTTAGAACACCCGTTCTTGCCACCCTCAGTCCAAAGACAGAAGGCTCAAGGTCCTACCATCAGGGACTCTGGCAAAGTACAGAGATGCCCGCTGCTCTGTTAAGAACTGAGGGATACCTGAAGTCCTTTCGGCCAAAAATACTTTCTCTACCACCAGTTAAAATGACTGAAGTTCCCATGTTACAACTTTATTCCTTTGGGTCTTAAAGGCTTCTCTATCTTTAAGAGCTCCCTATAAAATGTAGTTCCCCTTGGGAACAGTGGCAGAGAGAGGGGAGATTACCTTTCCATCTAGAAATCTGCTGGAGATTAGATTGACACGGGCTTCCAAACATTCTTTAGTGGTACTCACACACTTCTCTTCCCCCTCCTTTTACAAATGTTTTTATTTATGTATTTATTTTTAACATTCATTTTTTAAATTTTGAGTGCCAAATTCTCTCCCTTCCTCTCACCCCTCCCCACCCACTGAGAAAGGCAAACAACATTTTACTCATTATATATGCAGATCATAATTTCATATTAGCCGTGTTCTTTTTATAAAACAACCTATGAAATAATAACCTTGGCTCTTATTTTATTCAAAGTTAAGAATTAATTATAATTCTTATTAACCACACAGAAACAAATCTGAAATATGCAAAAATTAATGTAATGATATTGTTAAAAATATCCTTTACAGTTTTCAAATCTAATTTTATAAAATCAACAGCTATAATGTTAGTATAATAGTGGGCTTGTGATTTGGTTCAAAGTTTCTCAAAACATGATGTCATTAATATCCCTACTCATAATTCTTTTTCAACCACTAATCAAAATCAATATTTAATCTTTATAACAACCAAATACCTGGTTTCACAAAAATGTTACAAATAATACCATGATTTGTATCATTTTGTTTAATAAATCAGAGAACTCTTTCTTCATCCTTAGCTGAAAGAATAAATGTTCAGATTCAAGCACTTGTGTCAACATACAATCACAAGACAAATCAATCTTGCTCAGATGGATTAACTCATAAAAATGTATCTTATTTGTCCAGGACAAATGAGTTTCTTATTCATTCATATTTTAAAATAACTTGGTTTTTAAAATGAAAACTGTTTTTAGATCGATTAATGAGCAGTTAAATACTTTCTTCTATTTCATTTTAAATTGGTCAAAATATTATTTTATAAATTTTTTTATCCATAGCTCTAACTTTTTTCATAAATATAGTTACTTTAACTTTTGGGATCAGAGTACTGATTTATAGAATCTAGCTCTATCTAATACACAAGTTTCAGGGGGAAAAAAATCTTGTTATAAAATAAACTTGTTTTAACTTTATTGTCACAAAGATACAATTTTTTTTCTTTTAAATCAAACACTTTTTGAAGTATTTTCACACAAAAAATTCAGTTGGTTTCACAATAATATAGAAGATACCCTGTGCTTTGCCCCATGTTGTCACATAATTTTAACAAAGATCCACCCCTTTGATGATTTTTTTGGGTAAAGTTTTGATTACTCTTGTAAAACCTTAAAAAAAACCTACATGTAGTACATTACCTTTGACCCAGCAATGCCACTATTAGATCTGTATCCCAAAGAGATCAAATAAAAGAGAAAAGGGCCTAGATGTTCAAAAATATTTATAACAGCTTTTTTATAGTGACAAAGAATTGGAAACTGGAATGGCTGAACAAGTTGGGATATATGATTGTGATGGGATACAATATCGTGCTGTAAGAAAAGCTGAGCAGGATGGTTTCAGAAAAAAAAAAACAACTAAGCTTTATATAAACTGATGCTAAGTTAAATTAGCAGAACTGGAAGAATATTATACACAAAAACAGCAATATTGTAACAATAATCAATTAGGAAAGACTTAGCTACTCTGATCAGTGCTATGATCCAAGGCAATTCCGAAACAGCCAGAATGAAAAATGCTATCTGTCCCTAGACAGAGACTTAATAAACCAGAGTGCAATTTGAAGAATACTTTTTTAACTTTATGTTTCTTGTTTTGTATTAGTTTTGTTTGTTTGTTTTTGCATTTGCTAATAGGGAAACATGTTTTACCTGGGGAAAAAAGGGAAAAAAACCTCTTTATTTTTATTAAGTAATTGTCCAGATTACATGAGGGGCCACATTTTTAACTAATGTTAATAAACCTGCATTTCATGAAAATGTCCATTGAGTTATGTCAATGCAGAATCCAAAGTCATTCTCGCTTATCGTATTATTTCCATTTTTATGAAATATTATGTTGTTAAAAAGAAGATCCAACTCACTTCCAGCTGATCGATGAAGGACAGAAACAACTACACCCAGAGAAGGAACACTGGGACGTGAATGTAAATTGTTAGCACTATCTACCCAGGTTACTTATACCTTCAGAATCTAATACTTAACGTGCAACAAGAAAATTGGATTTACACACATATATTATATCTAGGTTATACTGTAACACATGTAAAATGTATGGGATTGCCTGTCATCAGGGGGAGGGAGTGGAGGGATGGGGGGGGGGATAATTTAGAAAAAATGACAAGGGATAATGTTATTTAAAAATTACTCATGCATATATACTGTCAAAAAAATTTTATAATTGTAAAATTAAAAAATAATAATAAAATAAATAAATAACAGCTAAAAAAAAGAAGAAAGAAATATTATGTTGTTATATCAATTTTATCAAACATTTCTCTAGATGTCACATTTTCATCAAATGCTTTGCCAGTTAACAAATTGGTTAACAAATCTTTTCTAACATCTGCTTCAACTATTGCACAAGGTACAGCTAGGTTGTACAGTGGTTAGAGCACAAACCCTGAAGTCAGGAGAAACAGTTCAAATCTGGACTCAAACACTTAGGCAAGTCACTTAACTCTGATTACCTCACCAAAACACAAAACAAAACAAAATAAAAACTAGCGTAAGACACACATGCAAAGGAGCATTACATCCATTGCTTTGTGTACCTGCAATGAAAAATAGGAATATTTTAGTTTCTTGATTAATTGTCCCCTAAAGTCTTCAGACATGAAAGCTTTTCTCCTTGCTTCTGCATTATCTACAAATGGAAACACTTAATTCTTTTTTGCATATAATTCAGCTAGCATTGCTTTGAACATATCAGAAGTAGGTAACACTGACATTTCTCCTATATTACAAGGCCTTTGCACAGAGAAATTCTGTAAGCAGCTGAGTACTTTGCAAAAAATCTTTTTGATGTCACAAACATGGTATTTTTTAAAAGTTTGCTTTTGTTTATTAAAATCATCTTGTTTTCTCTGGAAAATTTTTCATCTTGTCAACATAATCTTCATTTACACTTTATATTTCTGTATTTCTATTCTTTAAACTTTCTTGATTGCTTTTGCTTATACTAATTCCAACTTTCTAGTAGACTTTTTCTTAAAGCTGGTCATGTATCCATCCATTGTGTATTATACTGAAATAGCATTAGCAACTCCATTTTTGCCTTTATTCACCATTTTGTGGTTAAGTTCCAAATTCTTTTAAGTTTCTTGATCACAACAAAGTCACAATATTACTTCCCCACTCCCACTTACCTTAGTGTCTCCTAATACTCTGTATCAATAAGAATCTAGGTAATTTACTCCTTACACCCGGATTTGTTTTTTTTCACTCCATTTCATTGTATATTCCCCTTCATTATGTTGAATGAAAGCCTTGGACCCAATTTGGTTTTGGAATCGCATGCATTGCTAATAGGGAAACATGTTATACATGGGGAAAAAAGTGAAAAAAACCTCTTTATTCTTATCAAGTAATTGTCCAGATTACATGAGGGGCCACATTTTAACTAATGTTATCATTATCTGAAGGCATTCTTGGAATCTTTATTTCTCTGTGAAACATGAGAAGATATTATTTACCTTTTTAAAATTGGAAAAAATAAAAATTAAGGCCACTAAATTTAAATTTAGTTGTCAATAATTTTAAAAGATTTTCTATACCCATTTCTACATTATTTCAACTTTTTAAAGTTGTAATATTATACTTTGTTAGAAAACAGTTTATTAGGTTTTTAACATATTTAAAATATTATTTATTTGACAAACTGAATGTGGAGAAATAGAATAGATGCTATATACATTTTTTAACTTTTTTTTTTTTGCTAAGGCAATTAGGGTTAAGTGACTTGCCCAGGGTCACACAGCTAGGAAGTATTAAGGGTCTGAGGCCAGATTTGAACTCGGGTCCTCCTGAATTCAAGGCTGGTGTTCTATCCACTGCGCCACCCAGCTGTTCCCTCTTTTTTTTTATTTTCATACAAAAATTGCTTCATTTGGACTTTGCAACTTCACATTCAAACTCAGCAAGCAGCATGATGACCCAATTTACTTGCTAATACATGATTGATGTTGATGATGATGATGGTCAGCCAACCCAATCTGACCCCCTTTAAGCCACCGTATTAAATAATTACCTCAATACATTCACCAGCAGTTGAAACAAAATTGTGTGACTTTTGTTGCCTTTGATTTGGATGTTGTTTTCATTGAGGGGAAAAAGTGAGCAGGTGTATTTATTCAGGAACTAGACTAAAAATATAGCCTGTAATTTTGGTGGTTCTTTCATAAGTGTCCCAAGGAGGGTCTCATGCAACCTCAGTGGAGCTCTGCACTACAATTTGGGAAATTCTGAATTGAATAGGAGCAAACATTTAGCTGTAGAACATGGGATAGACTCCCAAGAGGAAAGAAAGTCCACTAGGACAGAGGAAAGGAAATTAAATATAGTCAGACATTGAAAGTGAAAATCAGAGGGCACCAAAGCTAAGAGATAGAGAAAAATCAGAGGATACAAAGGTTCCTTCCTTATAGAGTCAATAAAAATGATCTTCCATCAACATCCTTTTACAATGGAAACAATGATTTGAAGTCAGAGGATCTGAATTCAAATCCCCTCTCTGCTCTTTAATGACCATGACTTGTAAAAATGTGGAGGAGGAGATGGCCTTTCATGCCATTTGTCTCTCTAAATTTAGCCAAGTCTCCTAGGCTTGTTTACCTCATCTCTAAATAGGAAGGGTTGGACTAGATCGGGGGATTCTTAACCTTTTTTCTGATCTTTGGCACCCCCTTGGCTTTCTAGTGACAGACCCTTCCCCAGATAATGGGTTTGTTGCCTTTATTCATGATTGAAGGAAATGCTAAATTTCACTTAAAGTTAGTGAAAGTGAAGATGTATTTTCCCCACCTACACTCTGCCCTGAAACATATCCACAAATCCCTTGTGGGACATGGACCCCCGTTACGAAACCCTGGGCAGGATTATGTTCAAGGGACCTTCCAGCTCAGAATCTTGCTCACTCAACAGTTTTAACCAGGTTCAGGTCTACCTCTCTACTCATCCCTCCCCTACTTAGGCTTCCTTCCCTTCCCTGACCCTTCTGACTTTCAACAAATTAGCTGGACAATCCTTTTAGCTGCCATTTCTCTGCCTTGGTCTGCAGATCGTGTGGCCTACAAAGAACCCGGGAGAGTTGAGCAGACAAAGCCTGGTGTTCATCATTCCTCCCATCCTGATTTATTATTTTATAAAGTAATCAAACTTTGAAAAGGTTGAGTCCGAACTGGAGCTGTGACTGCGACACCGTTAATCAAACCCTTGGAGAATCATTTTACATTACGACCTCCAAGCATTGATCCAGACCACTAAAAGTTGGCCTGAAATACAACCTTGATGCTGGACACTGGATGCAGGAGAACTGCCTGGACTCCATTCACTTGTTTTGTGTCTTCTTACAATATGTAGCCATGCAACATAACAGACCATAAAGTAGAACTAATCCCAGCAATTCAGAGAGGAAGGCAACCAGGAGCTGCCTTGACCTGATTTGCTCAGGGCAGAAGCAACAAAAACAGAGAGAGTTTATTATTGGTATTCTTCTCAACCCTGCTATCATTCCGGTTAGATAATAATAATAATGTACCTTTCCATCACCCCTTTCATCTACAAGGTTCCCAGACCTTTTACTTACACTTGAACTTATTACTGGCAGCACAGTTCCAATAATGCTTGTCATCTGTGGAAACTCACCCTTTAAGCCCATCTTTTCCCTTGGATCTATAAAACAAAAATCACCAAAATTGTCCCCTCTTTATTCCGATTTATGGAGCCTTTGTTCCCAACCTCTGCACAAATATGTTAGAGTGGACCTCGGTATACATTGGACTATATGTAGATCTGCGAGATCTCTCCCAAGTTTAAATTTTGTGATTCTCTTTGTGCTCGATCTAGGCTAGGAAAATTAATAATGCAAGCACACATCTATACAGTGCTTTAAGGCTGACTTTACTCGTAACAAGCCTATAAAATAGATAGTTGTCGATGTTATCCCCATTTTAACAGCTGGGGGAATGAAGCCAGAAGAGGCCTTAACTACGACCTGATACATGAGATTGTATAGGCACTAATGCAAGGTAGGGTCAGGTCTAATTGGGGAACAAAAAGTAACCCAACGGGCTTGGGATTACCAAAGAGAGGACGGAAATAAGGCCAGAAAGATGGCTTGGAGCCATGTGGTAGAAAGCCTCGAACACCAGGCTAAGGAATCTGGATTTTATTCAGTGGACAATAGTGAGCCACTGAAAGAATTAGAAATTGAGGGGATGCCCATCAATTAGGGAACAACTGAGCAAGTTGTTGTATATGAATGTTATGGAATACTTTTGTCCTATAAGAAATGATGAGCAGGCTGATTTCAGAAAAACATGAAAAGAATTACAGGAAGTGATGCTGAGGAAAGTGAGCAGAAGAACACTGTATGAACACTAACAGTGACATGGTGCAGTGATAGCCTTAGCTCTGCTCAGCGATATAATGATCGAAGATAATTCCAAGACCTTGAGATGGAAAATGCCACCCATCTCCAAAGAAAGAACAATGAAAACTGAATTCAGATTGAAGCATCCTGTTTTCACTTTTTTTAGACTTTTCTTTCTTGTGGTTTTTCCCTTTTGTCCTGATTCTCCTTTTACAACTTATATCGAAAAATGTTTAACATAATTGCACATATATTATCTGTGTCAGATTGCTCGCTATCTTGGGAAGCGGGGAGGAAAGGGAAGAATTTGATTTCATTTTTGTATGAATGTTGAAAACTATCTTTAGATACAATTGGAAAAAAATAAAATAATGTTAAGTGGGAAAAAATTGTGAGCCACAATAGGTCAAAACTATGTGATCATGTCCGTGGGTTAGGAAGATGACTTTGACCACAGTGTAAAGGATGGGTTGGATGGGAGAGCAACTGGAGAAAGAGAGACTAGTTAGGAAGATGCTATGCATACTCTGGGAATGAAGGGAAAAATAGAGAAAAGTTAGCAACTGATGGATGCGAATGTCGTTCAAGAAAGAGGAGTGGGAGAGCAGAAGGAGGGCTCGGGCTTGGTCCCGGCTGGTTGGGCTGATGATGGTGCCGTCAACACAAGGAAAGTTAGAAGCAGCAGCAGATTAGGGGCCAGTGTCATAGGAGCATCATTTGAAAGCTGGACGGATCCTTGGAGGTCATCGAGTCCGCTGTCATCATTCTACAAATGAGGAAACTGAGGGATGCAGAGATGGAGTCACATGCCCACGGTCACACAAAGAATAGGAAGCAGAACCATGAGTGACCCCAGGTTCTGTGATTCCAAAGCCTGGGATCTCCAGGCTTCCTCACCTTCTGAGGGAGACCAGAGCCTGCAGAAGCCCCCTGAATTCAGAAACATTTTACTTTGCTCGGTGTCTCAGGCCATAACAAACCAAGGCTGATGCCTTAAGTATCAGCCCACTGTTTCTCTACAGCCCTCGCTTAGCTCTGTGCCCTTTGACCTCCTTGTTCAGTGCAGTGGTCTAACTACTGAAGAGATGCCTTAGGAAAAAACTGGTACTTTCCTGGTGGTTAAGGAACCAAGTGAAGGTGCCCCAGAGCCCCAGAATCCAACCCGGCCCCTCTTCCAACAATCACCGAGCTTAGCAGCTAGTTAGTACGATTAGCTAAAGGCCTCCTGGCTGTCCCCTTTAGATAAGGGAGATAACCTCTATCAAGTACCTTGCAACTCTTAAAGTATTATAGAAATACAGAAATATAGTGTTATTGTTATTGACCCATGGGGTGGTAAGGGGTGACTAGCACCCTGGTTGGGAGGCTTATTGAACCCTTTTCAGGGCTGTCCATCTATTTTTGGGGGGAATTCAAAAGGTCACCCAACTCTCCCCACCCCCAGGTGAAACAGTCTCAGCAGAAGGGCTAAACAGAACGATGGGAGCTGACCAACGTCAAACCCGTTGGTGAATTAAGGAATGTCTGCCCCAAACGTGTGAAGGCTCCTTCCCGCCTTCCCACCCACCTCAGCAGAAAAGGCCTGAGCTTGGTCACGCACCCCGCGCCATTGAGGCACATCTTGATTTTTGTGTTACCATTGGACTTTAATGACTGGACGCTGACCACTCTGTGCAACTCTCTTCACTTAAATCTAAATCACTCACTAGTAAATATGTCATTCTGTGATGTCATCAGTCTTCTTTGAAAGCCCAGGACAAAAACAGCATTGTCATTATTATCTGAGTCCCATAATCCTACCTTCAAAAACCTCCCACAATTCATGAAAAGTTGGTCTCACAGTCCAGGGGGAATGCCTCCACTGATTCCAGAGCCCTCTTCTCTCTTCATTAATGTCTCATTCACGTCCGGGAATCTGGGCCAAGTTATTCAAAGTACCCCAGGTCTCCAAGCAGGATCTCCAAAAGGGAATAAGGGAGAGAGCCGTTGGGGCTCCTGCATCGAGGGCAGAGGCTTAAGTGGGAAAGGGGTAGAGCCGCTCACTGCTCCCTTATTACCAGCATCTGCCCTAAGGAGAGAGAGTTCGATGTATGAAAAATTAAATATTAATAAATGCTTCCCAATTGAAAGATTGTTAGATAACAATCCAAGAAGTAAATAAGTAGCACCACGCAAGATAGCGAGTACATATTGAATTGTCAAAGGGGTACTACAGATCATCCGAAGAGGCACCATATGTACGGTGCAGAGGAAAGAAAGATTGCCCTGTTTACAGTTACCAGATTTTAGAGTGGAAAGGAACATCAAAGATCTTGCAATCTAACTTCTTCCCCTAAGGAAGTTTTCCCACTCCCTCATGGCTCCCCGTAGCAGAGAGCTCCCTACTTTGCCCGGCCTAAAGCAGATGGGATTTGAGTTGAACCTTGAAGAGTTCAGGCAGCTGGGTGGTGCAATGGCTAGAGCACCAGCCCTGGAGTCAGGAGGAACTGAGTTCAACCCTGCCCTCAGATACTCCCTAACTGTGTGACTCTGGACACTTAACTCGGCTTCAGTTTCCTCATCTACAAATTAAGCCGGAGAAGGAAATGGTAAAACCGCTCCAGTGTCTCATGAAGAGTCAGACTCCACTGAATGACCAAATAACAACAAACTTGAAGACTTTAGCATTGGACAAGTGCGTGGGGATGAAAGAGATAAGAGAATTCTTCAGAGAATGTCTCCTGAGAATCACACGGGGAATGGAAATGAAGGCCACCGCTCTAGGTGTCCGATGGCTCCCTGTGGGCTGGGCAGCACATGAGTGGCTGTTCCCAGGCTTCCCAGACTCCAGGTATTTCTCTCTTTGGGCAGACGGGACAACTTTCCCAAAGGCCATTAGTTTTGGACTTGCCTTCTGGCAGACCTAAGGACAGGGCCTGTAATTAAAATTAATGCAGCTGTCTCACAGATTCCCTCCTGGTCCTTCTCTCGCTCCTCCCGGTCCGTGCCTCTCTGGTCACTGACTATCCATCACCATCGCTCACCCCTCATGGACTGCAGGAACTTCCTGGTCCCCCATCCATCACCAGCATCTCTTTTGTCCTACCTGTTGAAGCACAGCACAGGCTTGATGTCTCAGTTCCGGAACAGAGACACTTCAGCCACTATCTGGGAAGGCTCCGGCCCCCAAATATTTAGTTAGCAGCCATTCAGTTAAGTGGAATTGACTTTTTATCGGCTTTCCTCTGTACGGCTGCCACCAGCGACGGCTGTTTCCTCCTTCCCTCTTCTCTGCCTGTCAGTTCACTTCACATTCCTATCGGCAGCCTTTAGCTGTGATCAATACTAACCGCTGTGTAACAGCTCACGCATGGCTGCTTCGCTTTGCATCGATCACACCCTTCTTCCAACAGGTAGCCGGCTATTTGAGGCAATGACTTGAGATAAACACCTACTTTTACTTCAGGCTAATTTCTTACAGGCAGATTCAAGGAGGCCTTGCCCCTGTCTCTAAGAGACTGGTCTAAAGAGCAACTTCTCTTCGGCTTTGCCTCTTCCATCTGTTCTTTCCTTGAATTTGCCAAGTACCACTCACAAATATAATGCTTGCCCATCTCCAAAAATGGCTCCAAAAATCGTGCCCGCTATTTTCCTTTTGTTTTAATGAGATGATGGAACCATGGGGAAAGAAGGCAATGAGGAGAACTTAGGCAGGGCTCTTCTCCAGTAGCCTCTTCTCCTTCCCCTATCCTCTTCCCCCTGACGGGAGCTGCACCACTGCCGTTTTACCTCTCCAGAAGTCTTCAAATCCACAAAGCTAAAATAACAAAATGGAGATATATTTTACAACGAATTATGATTTCTTATAGATATGACTATAAACATACTCGATATGCACAAATCCAAGCCCTGGCCGCAGATTAGTTACTCTTCAAGGATTTGTACAGTGGCAATAACAACGATAACAAAAGGCATTTATATGGGGCTTGAAGGTTTGGAAATCATTATACATGTGTTAGCCTATTTGAGCATCACAACAGCCCTGTGAAATAAGTGCTATTATTATCCCCGTTTTACAGATAGGAGTTTAAACTATCTTTCCAGGATCCCACAACTGGTAAGTATCTGAGACAAGATGTAAGTCTTCCACAGACTAAAAATTCAGCATTTTTATCCACTGTACCACTGCCAGGGTCTCCAATCTTCCAGGCCCTCAGGATCAGAACCTATGATCTATATGAACTTTGACTCCTTCCTTTTTCCCTTCTCCCATTATTGGTCAGTCACTGATGCCTATTAGTTCTTCCCACCCACTCACATCCATTTTTACTGTTACCACACTAATTTAGGGCCTTTCTTACTTCATCCCTCCTACCTCTCCCTATTTGAACCTGTGCTATCTACCAGATTAATTTGTTTTATTTTTACATTTCATTTATATTTTCCAATGGACAAAATTTGGTTTTTGTTCTCCTTTCTATCTTTCTTACCACTGCTAGAGAAAAAACTGAAAAGCAAATTTTTATAACAAATATGCAAAGTTAGGCAGAAAAAAATTCCTACATTGTCCATATCTCAAAACTGTCTGTCTCAATCTTCACCCAATACATATTCTTTCTGTCAGGAAAGGAGTAGGATCTTTCATCCCCAATCTTCTGCAATCATTGATGGTCATCAGATTATTCACAGTTCTTAAGTCTTTCAAAGTTGCTTCTTTTACAATGTTGCCATAGTATAAATTGTTCTCCTGGTTCGGCTTGCTTCACTCTGCATCGGTGATAGAAGGTTTCTCAGATTTCACTGAAACTAACCCTTTTCAGCATTTCATATGGTACAGTAATATCCCATTATATTCATGTAAAATAATTTGTTCAGCCACTCCCCAATTATTGATGAGCACACCTCTTAGTTTCCAATTCTATGATACTATAAAAAGAATTATTATAAATATTTTATACATATGGGTATATGTATATTTTTCCTCCTTTCCTCTTTCTCTGACCAGTTTGGGTTATGAGCTTAGTAAGCATTACTAGGTCAAAAGCACTTTGGGGACATGATTCCACATTGCCTTCCTGAATGGCTGGACCAATCTGTAGCCCTACCACCAGACATAAATGTACCTGTTTTCCCGTAGGTCTTCCAGCATTCATCATTTTCCATTTTTGTCAGATTTGCCAATATGACAGGTATGAGGTAGATCCTGAGTTGCTTCAAATAACTAGAGTAATATACCACTATTACCATGAATACTCCCCCTCTTCAAACACTTTCAGTGGATTCCCATTGTCTTATGAATAAATTCTGAATCTCTTAACTAGGCAGTCAAAACTCTTACAATCTGCCATCAATCGACCTGTCCTTCCTATTCTTCTACAGAAACCCAATGGGAAGCCATAGTACAGATGATGAGGATTATTTGCTTCTTTCCAAGAACACATTAGATTGCCCCACTTTTGTGTCTTTGCTCATGGTGGACCCAGGTGCCACCTCTGGAAATCTTATCCATCCTTCAGCCTACAAGGAAGAGAGAGGTATCCTACAAGGTATAACTCAAACACCACCATCTTGATACTATTCCAGTCATCCATTCCAGTGGCCAGTGAATCCTCCTTTCCTCTCTATACCTAAATTCTTTTTGTCCTTACTTTGTGCTCCTCATATAAATACTTATATGCTTCCTTGTTTGCTATATATTTGTGTATATATTTCCCCTACTGAATTATAGGATCCTTCAAGGCAAGAACCGTATCTTAGACATCTTTAAATCTTTCACAACACAGCATAACACTTCTACCCATAGTAGGTTCTCGGCTTTTGTCAAATGAATGAACCTTCTGTCTTTGTAACTTTGTCAGTAAATTAACTAGAATATATTATATGGGTAGAGTGTGTACTCCATTTTATTTGTGGGCATCCTCTTTTTAGCTCAGTGAACATCTGCCATTCATCCTACCAGTGACCACTAGAGAGAAAAGTCAGACCAAATGGAAAGTCTCTTAAGTTTGGATGGGTGGTGGAGTGTTTTTATAAGGGTTCAGCTGAATTTTTTAAGAAGGATATTCCTTTTTTAAATTGCTTCTCCAAGAAAATTTTTAATCCTCCTCAGGAGCTAATTATTAGCCCCACTTCTCTTTCCTAACTCCCCATCCCATCCCTCTGCCCTTGCAACTCATACCTCAGCTTTTTAGCAGAGGAGCTTGGCTTCAGGAAGCAAAGATAGGCCATCTTCTTCTTCTTTTCTTCCTTCATCTTTCTTGGCTCCCACTAGAATTTTTCTTATACTCTATAAGTGAATACCTCCTCTGAACCTAATCATTGCTTCCAAGGCAGTATGATTTAGGAAGAGCAGAGGCAATTTGCCTTGGAGACTTAGATAATATAAGGAGTTTTCAGTAAACTCTGGGGGGGAAAATGCTCAATTATAAAATAATTATGTGTAAAGTTATTTTTAAATATGATGTGGCCATCATTTTGCATACCTCCTATCCAAAGATCTTGAGGGAACTTCTTAGGTACTTGTGTTAAAATAGGGGCTAATGGATTGGGGAACAGGAAGGTAGCAAGGAACATGAGAAATAAGGAGAGAGGCCAAGGAAGATAAAGAGCCAAAACACTTTCCCTCTAAGCCAGTTAAAGTTCAACTTTACAATTCCTTAACAATGTTCATTAAAATGTTTTTAGGATCTGCTATCCTGTTAGCTCCTACCTAGTAGTCACAAAGTGGTAAAAAGAAGTGTTATTTCCATTTTGCTAATAGGGAAACTGAGGTACAGCATGCACAAGCGATTTGCTTGCGAGTACAACAGTAATAGCTTATTTCTCAAGAGCTGTCACTTCCCCCCTTATCAGCAATGATAATAACTGACATTTATTTAGTATAACTAAAGTTTGCTAAAGCTTTTCTTCTATTAGTTCATTTGTGCTTCACAATAATTAACAACAATTAATTATCCCATTAAAAATGGGATTATCCCCATTTTAAGTTAAGGAAACTGAGGCTCTACAAGATCAAGGGACTTACTTGTGTTTGCAAACTAGTTAAATATGAGAGATAGAATCTGAGCTAGAACTTTCTGACCATTAGCCCCCCAAGTCCCACATGCAGGCTGAAATTCTGAGATCAGTTCTCTTGCCCGATGAATTTGTCCCACGCTGTGGGTCAGGGATGTGTCTTGGTTGGTTTGTACATGTGTACTTGTCATTAAATTCCCCTTTTGGTCCAGTATGTCTAATGTACCACATGGGCTGGTGGCGTGATGTTGGAATGAGCATAAAAGGCAATTCTTTGACCAATAGCTGGCTGGGTGTGCCCCCACAGAACCATAATTAGGCTCCATCCTCCCTTACAACCACTCACTCTTGGCAACCTTGTGTGAAGACCAAAGGAACAAGCAGCTGGGGTGGGGTGGGCAGGGCTTAGACAAAATATCAAAGTAGGCAAAACACATCCTTGGCACTTAAAAAAAAAAACCCAAACCCGCTTTCCCACTCTCTGGTTCCATCCAGACTCAAGCTTCTTGCCTTCCCGAGATAAGACCCGGTGTCTAGAGTCAGAAGGGCTAGCTTAGGCACCTGACTCTGTCGTCCACTTCTTCCATAGCTTTGAAAAGTCATTGAAGTTCTGTCTGCCTCAGTTTCTTCATCTGTAAAAAGGGGGTAATAAGAGCAGCTTTGGTGCTATTAGGATCAAATGAGACAGTAATTGTAAAGTGCTCAGCACGGGGTCTGGCCCCTCATAAGCCCTATAAAATGTTAGCTTTTGAGACCAGCGGTGATTAGAATTCACATTCTGCATTACTCCTGTAGCTGTGGACAAGTCACTTCCCTTTGCCTTGCCTTCCTCATCTGTAAAATAAGATATCTGAACTAGATAAACTCGCACCTTGGGATGCTCCGAAACCATGTTTTTCCCTGCTAAGTCGTCTTCTGGAGGAATCTACCATATTGTACCGAATAAAGAGACAAGATGGGACGGTCCAGTTGTTAGATACTTGGAGCTCATGGAAACCCATATCAATCTCTGTCGTCTCATGGATTTGGAAATTCTCTCCAGCGATAAAACTGCATCCCCATCTTGTCCTGTGCAAGCTTTGCTCATGTTCTCTTCTTCATTCACCTTAGTGGGTCCACCCAAAATGCCAGAGACTTTACACCACTTCTCCTGATCTCTCCGGAGTGAGACACTGTGGCTCTCCAGCTGCCATGTCCTTCGTCCTCACCATGTGGCGGGACCACTGGGGATGGAGGAGAAATGGATGAGTTTGTTGGGGAAGAAATGTGACTTAATTTTAGCTTCTTTCACTTCTCACAGACGCAATCCTGACTGCCCGAAATGTTCTCCCTCACCTCCGCCATCTAGAATCCTTGGCTTCCTTCAAAAGTCAGCTCAAGGACTGCTTACTACCCCAAGCCTTTCCTCGAATTGTTGGTAATCTCTACACCTTTAATCACCAGCTGCATACGTTCCTGCTTACATATTATTATATCATCTATCTCCTCCCCAGTAGGATGTAAGTTCCTTGAGGTCAGGAAGCATTTTATTTGTATCTTTGCTATTTCTAAAACAGGCCTTGAAAGCAAGCTCTTAATAAATACTTTTTGAATAGAACTGGATTGGATTGGATTGCTAACCGAATAGCAATATAATATGTCAATCTAATACATATATATATATCAATTTAATATACATGTAAATATGCCCATATGTGTATAAATGACCATTACTATAAGACAATCATTGGATTGGAGGATATATAAGACACTACCATTTTTAATAGCACTGTCAAAAAAGACTAGAAACATATCCCCACCCTCACACTCATGCACAATCTTTAGAGAATAAAATCTATTATACAGACTGCCGCTAGATCTGAGTTTTTCTGCCTTTCAGAATCTTGACGTGATCAGCAGCTCTCATCAGCTTCTTAGTCTCTCCTCAGTAGCATCCTGTGCATTATGACCCTCTCCTGTTTGCCTCTTCCAAACAGTTCATACAGTAGGCGTGCATGATTATACCCTGTGGCGTGTTCTTGCTTAATTATAATTACGCTCATTAGAGCAACACCTTTGATAATGCTTCACTCTCCAGGCTGTAATATGGACATGGGTGTGGATGGATGTGGACTATGTGGACCATGGCATGCAATTTTTAATTTCTAGGAGGCAGTGATTTTATGGCAGCCAGCAAGCATATTTGTTCTTCCTCAGGCCTTTTACTAACCTTCAACTACAACTCACTCAATTTTCTTGCCAGTGCATTAACCTTCAGGACATGATAAAAAGCTTATTTGTATAGCATTGTGTTTCCCTTTAAATGGAGAAATGCTTCCTCTCTTCCTTTCTCCTACCCCCTCCCTTGCTTTTCCTTCCTTCTTTCCTCTTCTTTCCCTTCCTCTTCTTCTCTTCCTATTTCCCCACTCTTTTATTTTTTCTCCTAACTTGTTTCATATTTCTCATTTTTCCTTTGTGAGTTATGTAATTTTTCATAGTTCATAGTAACTTCCCTTATCATTATAATTGTTGCTGTTATTCTATTTCAAGTGTGTGCCTAAATGTGTTCATATTTAGGACAAACTGTGAAAAATCAAAGACAGTGATGGACACATCACGGTAACTGCTACAGTGATCTGGAGGATATCAAGCTTTGCCAATATGTTTAATGATTCTGGATACCCAGAGGTCAATGGGCAGGAAAACCTACCTTCCCCCTCCCTGCAACCGTGACGTGGAGCTTCAAATTTCTTACTCCCCTGTGGAGCCAAATGACATTGAAATTAGAATATAGGGCTTAGGCCAAATGGTGAAATACGTAAGTCTTCCCTAAGATTGCCTGAACCCCTCCTTAGTCATTATTCATATATAGCATTTCTATATAGCCTGTAACAAGCTCTTCTAGAACTTGAAGGCTAGGTCCGTGGGGGTTATGACTATTGCTTCCATGGGGGTTATAGAAGTATCCTTAATGCCTCGGATTTTCTAGTACAGTTGTTCATGTGACCCCAACCCAGTACCAACCCATAATCCATCAGAATCAGTCGTGGTTCACTAGTTTTTAGAAAAGAGGTTTACTCTCCCCTTCTGTATACAAGAACCCTTGAGGAAAGAGACCTCAAACTTTAATAACAAAAGTGTTCAAGCACATTGGCTGAGCATATGTGGGACCAAGGTATACCTCAAGATCCTCAGTCCTGGAAGTCCTTTGCTCCCTCATAGAATCCCCATGAAGTTCCCTTAAATGTTCTTTCCTCTGGACTCCAAGAATCAGTGTCTTTCCCAAGAGTAGAATGAACATTTCTCTCTGTCACTAGTGGGTCACAATCTCCGAACCATGGACCACTCTCACTCTGCCAGATCCAGCTACTGAACCCAGTAGCCATTGGAATCCAGGATGGCTCCGCTAGATCTCCGGTCAGCTGGTCCCTTGCCTCTTAGAATACTCATCGACCTCCCGATGACTGGAGGAGAAAGTGAGGCTGGGGACTTTACACAGTGCGCCTTTACTTCAATTCACCTGGTTGTCATGGAATCACCTCTTCAACCAACAACAACAACATCCTCTGGAAAGAATAAATACAAAAGAAACAAAGACAACTGAACAGGAGAATGAAGTTTGCTCCTCCTTTTCCACCCAATAATTCCACAATCAGGCTTCGCTCACCACCAGGCAGGAGAAGTATTCACACTCAGGTCTAGCCCAGTATACTCACTGAGGTCTAGCTCAGTATATACCCTAAGGGCTAGCTCAGCAACTTGAATCATCCATCCCAACAGCCAATTAGGAGACTTTTCATCATTCCACCTTAACCACCCCTCAACTCATATATTGGATTGGAACTGGATAGGGAATATATACTCATGCTCAATGTAAACCATCCAGAAGGGCAAATGCAAACACATCCCAAAGGCTGGATCCCACTGGCCAGTTCTCCATTAGACATATCAGGAAAAATACCTGCCCTTTCTCCACTATTTTTAGTTTATCAAAAACAAACTGGCCAAGTAATTCATTGTTCTTAAATCTATCTTGCTCCTCCCTTTTTATCTTATTCTTCCCCCTTTCTTTCCATTCCCTCTTTGCTTCTAATTCTATATGCTTTCCTCCTTAGTTTTTTCCTCAGACGCTCAGATCAATTTTCTCTCTCAAGTTTGGGGAGAGAAGGTAACCTTGGAAGCCACGAAGAAGAGCAGGTCATATCTGGCTGGAATTTTTTTAAGAGAGGGCAATTCTGAGGTTCCCCTTAGAAATTAAAGGAAAAAAATATTTAAAGTACATGACTTCCTCCTCTGCAATGATCAGTAAATTACAGAAGTAATAATATACTATGCCATAACTACTTGATTGAATTTGGTTGCTTTTGGGGAATGTACCTGTGTAGGGGAAAATGGTGTAGTATGAAGGTGTCCAACAGAGACCCAGGGCTGCATGAAGCCCACAACACTTCAAGCATGGCTTGAGCCAGATTGAATTGTGACTGCTCAATATTTAACCAAATAAATAAAAATGCAATACTACTTAGATAATGTTAACATGTGGTTTCCTAAATCAATATACAGCCCACGGGGATCCTTATTTATGGTTTAGCAGCCTCTATTCCTTGAATTTCATATCTATAGTATGACCAAATAAAGATTGGAGCAAGGAAGGCTTGAGTTCAACCCCCAGCTCCAATACCTATTAGGACATGACTCTAGGCAAGCCACTTAACCTTCTCAGTCCCATTGAATCTGTAAAATGGGGGTGATTACTACGTCTATCTCCCAGTATTGTTGTAAGGATCAAATAAGAAAATATAGAATACATCAGAAACCTTAAAACATTATGACTGGTGTGAAAGAACTTAATTGGATATTTTGTTGAGAAGTATCTATACTGTTAAAACTTTTAAAATAAATAAATAGAAGGAATAATGATAAAAAATCAAATCCATATATTAGTCATCTTCTGTGTCTCCAAAGCATCTCCAGCTCCCATTCTCATTCCCCAAGGAGCCAAAGATAAAGGCTAAAGAAAGGCTGAGCAGCACTGCAGAGCTGAGGACTAAAGAGTTATGAGAGAGGGTTGTTTCCACATCGTTCTGTCATGCTCTTTTGGATCATAAGAGCTGTAGGGCAGTGGCCTTGTCTCTCTTTAGTCTATGTCCATTCTTGTGTCCATCTCACTGGCAATCATTTCTCCAATGGGTTTCCTTTAATGAACTTCCCTAGGTCTGATGATAGTGGTGATGATGGTGATTGTAGTAGTAGGAGTAATGACGATCATGATGATGTTGATGATGATGATGAGATGATGATGATGATGATGATGATGATGATGGTTTATTGATAAATATATTGATAAAAAATACATTTACATAGAACTTTGGGATTACACAGCACTAGCAGAAACATTATCTCCTTTGGTCCTCAATACCCCCTATCTGTTAGGTAATTATGCAACTGCTACTACTACAGATTCACAGAGCAGGCAACTGAGTCTCAAAAAGGTAAATTCAGATATTTTGAATTGGAGCCCAATGTTTTCTCCATTCTATCATGCTACATATTTTGCAATACCCTTCAGCCATTCTAGACATTGCTTGGTAGTGGCTGACCCCATATTTTTAAAAATGTATATGCTGTACTTAATTCTCTAAAGGTTTAAAAACACTCTCTTTGAAAGTTAGCAATGAACTGATAAATCATTATTTCCTACTGAAGGAAAATTAGAAGGGATCACTGCTTCTTCTCTATATTCCTACCAGTATCTTGAGCTCTTACCTTTCTCAGGTCAAATAGATTGATTTCAGTATGATAGAGTAAGCAGAGTGCTGATTTTAAATTCAAAAAAGCCTGGGTTCAGATCCTTACATTGATAATAGCTGTGGGGACTTCAGGTTCCTTAATTACAAAAAAAGGAACATTTATTGTTATCCTATAGTACCTACCATCATGTAAGGCTGTTGAGATACTAAAGTGAGATGCTGTGTGTGTATAGACTTGTATATGTATTTATGTGTAAGTGTATATCTATAAAATCTCTTTATTAATTTTAGACCACTATACAGTTTTGGGGGGATTGTGCTGGTGTTATTGGTAGTCGTAATGGTGGTGGTAGTAGTGGTGGAGGCTTTCTGGAGAAAGCCTTTGTTGTCTAGCCAAGAGTTAGAGATAGTAAGTTCTGTGTTTAACAGATCACACTATGGGACTAATTAAAATTAAACTATTAGTTTAACTAAAAACTAAATTAAGCTAAACTAAACTAAAAAAACTTAAAAATTAAAAAAAATCACACTATGGAGAAAGCCACTTACTCTGCCCACGTCAAGGGCTAGCCTTGGGACCCATGCATCGATCCATCTAGTTTGCCAATGATCTAACCTAGAAATTGATCCTAGAAAATTACCTATTCACCTGGAAAGAGTTCTTTGTTCTATTCCTTGGACTCTGACAGTTTGGGGAGAGTGAAACTGTTACCTATGTGAAGATCACAGTTAACGGAGCCAAATCTCTGGAACTTGTTTGTTAGCAAACACCAGAGAAATAGAAAACATGCCCAGCTTGAGCATCACATTTTGGTGCTCTCTAACTCCTCAGAACCAAGAAATCTAGAGTAGAGGTCTAAAAGAGAGGACTAAAATAGAGAGATGGAGGCTCTTTTCACTAACAAGGACTCTCAGGCAATCTTGAATCAACTTGCTAAATATTCCACAGGCCTTGAACCATATAATCTAGAGGGGAAGGGAGACTTCCAAAATGGGGGAAATGAGTCTAAAATAAACATGTTTCCATTTCCAATTCCACCCAGCTTGGCCACTGTCAAGGCATTGGGCTGCAGGGCAGGTGGGTCTGGTCCCAAGTTTCCAGTGAAGTGAGTGTTTATTATTGTTGTAGATTTGATGCGGTTCCCAAAAGGAGCTAATCAACAACTAATAAGGCCTCGAGAGAGCAATTAGAAACCTCAACTTTAACTCTGTTAGAACCACAGCTCTGTGAGCTCTTACCCACTTCCACTCCGGGCCAATACAATGTTTCTCCTTGTTAGAAGAGAATTGGGTTGGAGGGGTGGGGAAATGTTGAGATCAGGAATTAGGGAATTAAAAGGGAATGTTGGCTACTTGGGGAGTCTGGGTGGGCCTGCATCAGAAGACTTCCCAGATTCATTTCAGAAGGGAAGCTGAGATAGTCTGGAATGCTATCCATTCTACTTGAGAATTTGGAGGTCAACTAAAAAATGTTTTAGATTTTCCTAGAACAGGATTAAATTTGGGGGTATTCCAAAAATAGCCCTCTTTGGCTCTTTTCTCCACCCAGGTATTCCACTAGAAATGCCATCCCCTTCTGGCTCATGCCTTGGTCTCAACAAAAAAAAGAGATGGTCCTCCGCTCCCATGTAAGCACTCAGATGAACATAATACCAGATTTCACCCAACAGAAAATAAAAAGTCTCATAGTATGCACATAAATGATTTTTTCAGCTTCCCCATCAAAAACTTACAAACTTCTCTAGATTTATAATTCTATATAGAGTTGAGAGTTCTTGGAAGCAAAAAATATTCAAGGTTGTTAGAGACTCCAAATAAAATAAATTGTTCTCTTCCCTAAATTTGCTCCCTTCCTTCTGCATCAGTTCATACAAGTCTTTCTTGGTTTCTCTGTAACCATCCCTTTGTTCTGTTTCTCTAGCAGTACCATACTATTTCATTAATGTACCCATGCCCTAATTTGGGCAGCCACTCCCCAAACCGTGTGTAATTTCTTAGTTAGTGTTTCCAGTCCTTTGCCATGGCAAAATAACTTCTTTCAGAGGTTTTGTGTGTGTGTGTGTGTGTGTGTGTGTGTGTGTAAAACATCTCTCAGAGGTTTTTAGATAGATAGATAGATAGATAGATAGATAGATAGATAGATAGATGGATAGATAGATATAGATATAGATATCTATCTATCTATATCTATCTATCTATATCTCTATATAGATATCTATATATATCTATATATATAGATATATAGATATAGATATATAGATATATAGATATATATATAACCTTTTCCTCTTTCCTTGATGTCTTTGAGATATGGATCTGGCGGGCAGTATGGAAATTTCTTCCTAGGATATAGATCTGTATCCATGACATGATCATCTGTAGCTTAGAGAGCCAGCTGAGGGTAGTAAGAATATGGATGTGTACCTTTGAATACCACAAACTCTAAGGAATCAGAATTTTAGATAACCCAAAGGGCAGTGAAGAGACCCATGGTGAACCTACCTAGGTTTCAGGATATTTCCTATGAGTGTCTATATTCAAGAAGTAGCAGAAAGGATATGACTGGGGAAACAAAAGATCTTGAAAGGAAGAGAACTCATCTTGAGGTGAGAGTATAACAGATGGACAGTTCAAATGAACTCCTCATGAAATGTAAATGCACAAGAAGAAAGACCTCCTGAATGTCAGGTGGAAGATCGATGGAAGAGGACCAATAAGCATCACACAAGATGCAATGTCCCACAAGGGGTGTGGAGGAGACCCCAGACTCAGTGAAGTCTCTCAGCACAACTTCCAAATTAGTGGATGTTTTCCATTTGGAGAAGAGCTCGGTTTGCAGCTCCTAGCACGATGTCCGGCACATAGTACCCAAGAGATACTTGTGAAATGAATGATTGGATGTCCACTATCATTTCCATAAAGTGAGCAGACATGAGAGGAGAGCCACTGACCCCCGCCACAGGGCCACAGCCACAAGCTTTCAGAGAGAATAAACAGCTCCCTGGGTCAAGTAATTTGAGGAGTACCTTAAGCCTTGCCCTCCTCACGAGCTAGTTAAGACATCATCCTTCCCTCTCACCTGAGGGAACCCAACACTCTTTAGGATGAGACAGCACATGCTCAGAAACATCCCCTCGGGCAAGCTACTGCTAACATGCTCAGATATTGCCTAGTAGGAGGGAGGGGCTGGATTAATGGCCTTTATAAGTACTTATCCATGTATCACTGCTCCTTGGCTCATCAAAGCAGAGCTCTTGAAGACACGAAACAGGTACATTTTGATGAGGTGAGAGTGGAAGTGACAAAAAGAGATTGAAATGTGAAGGAGTGTGCAGGTAAATTATTGCAGGTCCTTGGGCATCTGGGGGGGGGGGGGAAGAGGGACAAAGAGGGATGTGCTAGAGATGAGGGGGAAAAAAAAAAAAGTAAACACAAGTTCCCATCCTCTTCCAAGAAATGGATATGATTAAATTAAGTATATAAATTCAAGACCACCTATGAAACGGTCAGCAAGATCATGAGGAAGAGGAGCATCCATTCTAAAGAGACAATCAACTTTTTGATAATGTTGACTGATTTGCGGGTCATCCAGGCCCTTCTCTTTATTTCTTTTTCGCTCACTGCTCACCTTTTGACCATCTCAGTGCTCATTAGCGCCTCTCTCCAAGGTTGAAAAGGGGGAAGGAAAGAAGCCGAAACTCATGTCAGTCCGATTTGCTACTTATTAAGTACTTTGGTGAGAGGTTCAGTAGTGGAAGTTGAAATGATTGACTAAAATGGGATTTAAAGAATCACTATAGATTTCCTTTATCTCTGTTATCCTCCCCCTCTAGTACCATGTAGAACTGGATGATGACAACGATAGTTGTGAATTGACCTGAAGTAAGTAACATAATGAGCCCTGGAAATGAGGGCCCTTGAGGAGGAAATTCCATAGAGCGGGTCATAGATCCCTATAAAAAAGCAAATGGGGAGATATCAAAGTTATCTCTGCTGCCGGTGACGAACTGAAACATTTCCCAGGAGAGCAAACAGGGAGCGCAGAGATGATCCGGCCCAGCAATTCTCTAACTTTCTGGTCTCGGCACTGCTTTGCACGCTTAAAAATTATTGAGCAGCCCCAAAGAGCTTTTACTGATGTGAGCTATAAACCCCACACAATACTTGCTACGTCAGAAATTAAAATATCTAAGTATTGTTGTGAAAAGAGTTTTGATCTCACAAAGCTCCCCAAAAGCCAGAGGGGCGTCCAGGGTTCCCATCACATACTTTGAGAGCTACTGACCAACTCTAATCTCTTGATTTTACCTAACAGGAAACTGAGGCCTGGGGAGATTGAATCTCTTGTTCAAAGGGACAGAGAGAGCAGATAATAGACTCCACATTTAAACTCAATTTACTTCTAAATCAAACAGGCTTTCCCCTATTCCTCCTCATTCTCATGCAGCAGACTATTTCTTCTACTACTCTGGATTGAGATTGTTACCTGTATGTTCTACCACCTACACACACACACACACACACACACACACACACACACACACACTCCTCCAGGTTTGTTCCTTCCAAGAGTCAGAAGCAAAAAAGCTTGTCCTCATTCTTACTGTTTTCCATAATAATGTAGTGTTAAGAACCTGGTTATCTGCTGTGTGACAAAAATAACAAACCTCTACAACAAAAATTACTATTCAGAGAAAAGTATTATTTTAAGGTGACAGTACTTTTTAATTCACATTTTTCATTTGTTATAAATTGGAGCAGTTCTGTGAACATGCAGATAAGGAGATACAATAGATATTTGACAGTGCAGTTCTCCGAATATTTGCATATCCAAGAGAGTATATTTCAGGAAGTATACTTAGGCTGACCCTATTAACCATTCACAATATTTTGTCTTGGATCCAATTCGCACTCTATCGATGTGTCCAATTCATGTTTCAGCTCGTACACTGTTTTTTCCTTCTAGACTTTCTATTAGGAAATGAATCCATAACATCAAGTTCCATGACAACATCTGCTCTGGCTGACATAACTAAAGGGAAATTTTTACCTCTTCTGGGGGATTTTGCTTCTTAATTTGTTCTTTAACATAACCAAGAAAACAGAGAATGCACAATCTCTCCCTGATGCCCTGGAGGTACAGGGTACAGTTGTTGGTGGGATTTTTTTCCTGCCACGTTCTAGCCAGTCTTACCATGCCCACCATCGATGGGGTTCCTAGATTATTATGTAGAATTTTCCATCAAACCCAGCTTCTGGTTTACCAGAGGACATATTGGAGGAGATTCAGATGGAGGATAAACTCTGAGTATGTGAGAGGATATATTCACAGGGTGATCAAAAAAAGAACTGGTACAGATATCCTAGTGCCTAAAGCCAACACTGCCCCGTTATCAGTGCATTTGGTTCTGGAAGGGACCCTGAAGCTCAGCTAGTCTGGCCATCCTCATCTTACAAGGGGGAGGAAGCAGAAGCCCAGAGGGATTTGCATAAGATTCACAGATAGAACAGATAGGGCCAGCACTCGAACCCCCCAGGCTTGTAACTTGGTGCTCTTTCCACTATACTACATGGTGTCAGGTCAACAAAAACATACTAAACACTTTGTTAAGGGAAAGAAAAAAGGAAGAAGCAAAGGAAGGAGGGAAAGAGGGAAGGAAGAAAAAAGGAAGGAAGGAAGAAAAGAAGGATGAGGGAGGGAGGAAGGAAGGAAGGAAGGAAGGAAGGAAGGAAGGAAGGAAGGAAGGAAGGAAGGAAGGAAGGAAGGAAGGAAGGAAGGAAGGAAGGGAGGAAGGGAGGGAGGGAGGGAGGGAGGGAAGAAAGAAAGAAGGAAGGAAGGAAGGGAGGGAGGGAAGAAGGAAGGAAGGAAGGAAGGAAGGGAGGGAGGGAAGAAGGAAGGAAGGAAGGAAGGAAGGAAGGAAGGAAGGAAGGAAGGAAGGAAGGAAGGAAGGAAGGAAGGAAGGGAAGAAGGAAGGAAGGAAGGAAGGAAGGAAGGAAGGAAGGAAGGAAGGAAGGAAGGAAGGAAGGAAGGAAGGAAGGAAGGAAGGAAGGAAGGAAGGAAGGAAGGAAGGAAGGAAGGAAGGAAGGGAGGGAGGGAGGGAAGAAAGAAGGAAGGAAGGAAGGAAGGGAGGGAGGGAGGGAGGGATGGAGGAAGAAAAGAGGGAGGGAAGGAAAAAGGCAGTTCCTGCTTTCAAAGAGTTCAGTCTGATGGGGAGAGACAACATGTAAACAATTCTATACAAACAAACAAGATAAATGCACTGTTGATTACAAATGTAATTACAATAATGACATGCATTTTGTATAGAACATGATAGTTTACAAAGAAATTTTACAAGTAGTATATCTCAATAAATAAATAGTTTTTCATTTAGACTTAACAACATTAATGATAAACTCAGGTAAGCAAAAAAAAAAAAGTCAAATTTGGTAATTTGAGCAACAATAATAAAGGAATAATAAAGGAAGCAGCCTCAGGAGATTATCTATGCCATTCCTCTAACTTCCAGCAAATCACTATTCAGACCACCTGAAAAAACCCTGCAGAGATGACTTTTCTCCATTCTCTTGGCTCTCGGTCTTGGCTGATTACTTCTAGCTGAGGCAGGGTTTCCAGATCGCAGCTCAGATGTTGATGTTCCAGGGCCCACGGTCATTGATGGTCATTGATTGGGCTTCCATTCGGGTGCTGATGCAGGTAAAATAAAAGAGAAAGTCCCCCAAGTGAGAGCTTTCTAGTGCTGTCTCTTCACATGCCTTCTCCTGGGGTAGAATGTAGGCGAATTGTGATGATAATGGTCCATTTCTTACCTTACTTTTCCACAGTCTGACCTCCCCCTTGCAAACACCTAAAGGGTTCTTATGACTTTAAAGGGCTTTGGTTGTGCATTGTATTTGGTAACTCGAAGACGGACAGACTTGAGTCTTCGTTGCAGAAGGAGGCCTCTGGTACCATTACTGCTGCCACTGGTTACCATTCTGCCCTTTGACTCCTAGCTTTCTGTATTAGAAGAAGGGACAATTCTCAGAGATCTCCTTGGAAGCCCAAGCCCAGAGCCACGAGCAGCAGAGATTTCCCAAAGTACTTGGGGATTGTAATAGAATTCCAGCAACCAGGTGGTAAGAAGAGAATTTGCCATTTTCCAATCCTCTTGGAACAAGACCAAGGTGTTCCAAGGCTTCCCCTGCCCCTTTGACCTTTTCCCGTCATCTTTCCAACCAGAAGCTCGTTAGCTGTTTTCCCTCACTTTTCTTCTAAATTCAGGGCACTTTGTGGGTTAAACTTCAAAGACAATTTTTCCAGAGCAAGTGCCATTCAGTGACAAGTGGGAGCCCCCAATGGCTCTATGGAGAATTCGTTGTGTTTATGTTCAAATGAAGGAGCTGGAAATTCCCCCCCACCTCCTTTCTTCAAGTGAAATTGTATTTGTGTCTGGATTAAGTTGTCCAGTATCAATCCTGAAATTTTAAAGATGAAAAGCAGAACAGCCACAGAAGTATTTAAAAGGTAAAATCATTACACAATGGCATTGGGCCAAGGTTTATGAATCATTGAATATGATCATAAAATCATAAAAAATAATCACCAAAAGGTAAATAAATTACCCAGCTTACTGCTTATTTTCACGTATGGTTTGACACAAAAGCTGCAGCCATGAATGATTTATACCTGTTTTAACAATAATACTCATTTTACTGAAAGATGGTCAGCACTAAGGCTGCTGTGGGCAAGATGCCAGTTGTCGAAAGGTTAATGTTTCAGCAGCAATACATTAAATTATGAATAATACCAGTCCCAAAATGGAAGGTTATTAGCTCAGTATGCTTAATTAGCCCAGCTAGAACTTTGCCATCAACTAGCATTGCCCATTATTCCAATGTGGTGATGGGGAATGGCAGTGTTGAGATCCTAATGCCCAAAGTGGGGTGGGGGTAGGAGGAGGTCAGTGGAACAAGGGGTGGATCCACTATGTTTTAATCCAGCCCAACATTATGAGGAACCTATTTTGTTTCTAGGTGTTGGTTTTGGGGGCTTGAAACATCATAGAAGTTATGCTGTAATATAGAAACATGGAAGCTATATTTTAGGGTCCAAACTCAGAGGCAGTTTCTACTTTAAGAATCTTGAAACATATTGGAGAATAGTATGGATGAGCACGTAGTATTTCACTTGAGTAGACTTAGTTGTGCCATGGTTTGGAACCAAAGTGAAATGATCACTTATCATCAGGTCCTTCCTTGCCTTAGCCAACTTCTGTTGTCACATCCTAAGTGAGGGTGTCAGTCATAGGGAAGGTCATTGTCCTCTGGAAAACTAAAGGCATACCGTGATCCAGGTGCTCTAGCAAAGCTTATAGAGAATATTTAAAATAGTGCGTACCTTCCAGAATGAGAAATGCAGAGATAGAAAAACAAAGCTAAAGAAGACAAGGAGGGAGAGAAAGGAGGAAGAAAAAGGAAAGGAAGGAAAGAGACGGAGAGAGAGGGGATGGATGGGGAGAGAAGAGAGAGAAAGAGACACAGAGAGAACTAGAGAGACAGAGACAAAGAGAGACAGTAAGAAAGACAAACAGAAAGAGAGAGACAGACAGTAAGAAAGACAGAGAGAGGGAGAGAAAGAAAGAGAGAAGAGAGAGAGATGGAGAGAGAAGAGAGAGGAGAGAGAAAAAGAGAGAGAAAGACAGAGAGATATGGAGACATAGAAAGGTATAGGAGGGATGGATGGGGAGAGAAGAAAGAGACAGAGATAGTGAGAGACAGAGACAGAGGTACACAGAGACACAAGGCAGACAGACAAGGAGATAGAGAGACAGCAAGAGAGACAGAGACACACAGAGAGATTCTGTGTGTGTGTGTGTGTGTGTGTGTGTGTGTACAAGGAACACTCTTTCCCCACCCATCCCCTGGACCACACTGTCAGGTTCAAGATTATGAAAACTCTGGAGAAGGACGGCTGGCCACGTCCACACGCTCCTCGTCACATCTGTGCAGTCTAGATAGTCCTATTGGTAGCTTATTTTCCTAACCCCTGAAATTCATTTTCTTTTCCCACTTTGCTTCCAGAAAAATAAATAAAACCGAACACATCACTCATTTAAGGAGAGGAATGGAATTTAGGTTGCATTTTTCTTTCTATTTTTATGATTAGTTTGAATTTTCCTGGGAATGCAGCCAGGAGGGCATTATGATGAGATAATGTCCCACATTTAATCGGCACTGGAGCAGGGAGCCACGTTCAGGAATGAGGGACTGATGTAGCTCATCCTTCTCTCTTTTGTGCATCTTTTAGGATGGGACACATTAACCCCCGATGGAGAGAGGCCTGAGAGGGGCCCTGCATCCTGCTGCCTTCTGACAAGATGCAAGTGGAAAAGACGCCGAAGGGATTCCCACATTCCCAGAACTCCTCGGAATTAAGATAATTGAAAATACCAAAAGAACCAAGTTTAAAAAAAGAAAAAAAAAGTCCAAAGAAATTCACCAAAGTAACAAACTGTAGCTCTGGATCCATTGGACTCTTCATTTTCCCAGCTTCTTTGGCTTCTCCAGATTTAATAGATCTCTTGGCCCATACGCCCTTCTGGTCTTCCAACGTGCATTGTTCTTCCTTGGAAATCAAAACCCAGAAGGGGAAGTGCAAGTCATTTAAGTGAACCTGAAAGTCAGCATCAGGTAGGGCCTAACCATCTCCTTTCTCCCTCTCAGTCTGTCTTTGTCCAGAGACTTGCAGCAGGACCCAGTAGTCGTCGAATTTGGACAGTGTTTAGGGTCTGTTTGTTTTAGTCCTGGATGATCAATCATAGTGGGGACAAGAGCCGGCAACAGGGAGACAGGAAAGAAAATAGCCGGCCAACAGGAAGAAGAATAAGGAGAGCTCCGGGAAGGAGAAAGCCAGGAGAAAATATTAAAAGGGAGGGAGGGCAGAGGGAGTTGTGGCCATGTGCAGATCGGTCCTCCTGAGTGGGATGAGGCCCGATGGCTGAGACACTGCAGCTTGCATTCTAGGGCTCGCCGCCAGTCAGATTTGAGGGCTGTGCTTGTCTTGTGTTCAGGTAAGGGAAGCCAGAGAAGCAGGATGCCCCGAAGCAGCCGATAAATAGGAGGGTGAAAGCAAAGTGTTTATTACTCAGCCCCTCGGAGGCCGTAGAAGGGCTCTCCCCGGGTGGGGAAGAGCATAGACATGAGGGTCCACATGTGCTCACGTGTGTGTTCAGGCCTGGGTGCCTAAGTTCCTGGGCTTGTAAATCTTACGCTGGAGTTTGGCTTTCCTTTGAAAAACCTCCTCCCCACTGGAATTTATTTAATATTTCATAGTCCGCCGAACCTGGTACAGAAAAGATTTCTTTTTCCTTTTCGACATCTTGGAGAAAATAAGACATTTCTCTGCTCATTTTCAAAGGAGGCCTTAAAAGGCTATCATACACACACACACACACACACACACACACACACACACACGCCTTTTTTCCACTCAGGGTTTGTCTCTCTAAACCCTCTGCTCTCTAGGGGCCACTGAGGCTTCTTGGGAGTTCCCTTCTACTATTCTTGGCCAGATATGTGAAATTTTAAAAGGATTTTTATCTGGAAAAGGGTTGCATTCTTCTTCAAATAAATCCTCAAAAGCAAGATTTTTCCTTTTACATACAAAACGTCAAATATAACCCACACTCATAAAGTCATCAACTGACCAAAGCAACTTCTCTATGATGTTCTACTTTTTTTAAGGCTTATGAAGCCCCTTACATACTTTATTTCGTTAGATTCTCGCAATATGGTGGAGCGGTGGAGAGAACACAGTTCGTGCTAGAGAACCTGAATTCAAATCCTGCTTTTGATGACTGTTCACCGTGCAACGTGGGGCAAGCTCTTTAATCTCCATAAACCACTTTCCTCATCGGTTAAAGGAAGGAGCTGGTTGGAGGGTCTCTGAGGTCCCGATTTTGCACCACTCAGTATGTCAGGACTGTACGTGCCATTACTCTTTGGGGAGTGGGCTAGGGCCCTTGTCCGCTCCCGGGGCAGGTCGCCCCTATTTGCACCTTGTCATCTTAATGGGTTGCCTTGAATGTTGAAGTGCCCAGGGCCACACAATCAATGTACATGTCAGGGGGTCATTCCTAACCCGAAAGCTAGACCACCGCCTCTGTTATTCATATAGAGCCCCCCTTTTACAAGTAAGGAAACCAAGTCTCAGCGAAGCTCCTCGCCCTTTTCGGGTTAACGTACTTGGGAAGTAGAGCAAGAATTTGAATCTGGCTCCCTCTTGACTCCACTCTCCTGCTCCGAAGCTCTAAACCTTACACAAGGTCACCCAAACAAATGCAGGCGCAGGCCACTCACTGGCACAAGCTCCCATAAGTGGCCAGTTGAGCCTCTTTTAAGATCCATCCAGATGCTCTTTGCTGCACTGGGTGAAACAGAATCTCCCTCACAGAGGATGGCTTTACCAACATATCCCTTCATGGGACCATAAATCACAGGGTCTTAGGAACATAAATCTAGAGCTGGGAAGGCCCTGAGAAGGCCACTAGTCCTATCCTGTCATTTCTACAGAAGAAGAAACTGAAGGTCAAAGAAGATCAATGATAAATGACTTTCCCACCATTCACACAAGGATTGTGAGATAGAAACAGATTCGAATCTGGGTCTTCTGACTAAATCCTGTGCCATTCCCACCCTACTGTGCTCCTGGGAAAGGGATGGCATAATTTTCATAAGGTGAAAGTCCACAGTGTACCCAGGGATAGGACACCGAGTCTCAGGGCTGCCATTACGCCACATCAGCTAACTCCCAGGGGCTCCTTAGGCTCCGGGAGAATCAAGTTCACTAATAAGGAAATGTAACCCCTGATGCCTTTCCCTGGTGAGGATGGCCAGTTACCCACAGACCGTTTCTTGGAATGCAGCCTTTCAGTTACTCATCAGACAGGACAGCTGGAGGACATAGTCGATAGGGCGCTGGGCTGGGACTCCTCTCCCTGAGTTCAAATCTGACTTCAGACACTTACCTGCTGTGCGACCCTGGGCAAGTCATTTAATCTGTTTGCCTCAGTTTCCTTGTGTATAAAATGAGCTGGAGAAGGAAATGGCAAACTGCTTCAGTATCTTTGTCAAGAAATCCCCCGAGTGTGGTCATGAAAAGTCAGACATGACTGAAACCAACTGAAGGAAAAAACTCATCAAACGGCCCCGTGTCCTCCTGTGAGTGCCCCCCCCCAAAAAAAAAAAAACACATACAATGGGAGCAGTAACAAAAAGACAAGATTCTCCAGAGCTAACATCAAATGGGCCAAAGTACTCTTGTGTGAGAATATTAACTTTGCCAATGGCCTGATGGAGATCAGTTCTGGCTTTCGGGCAAGATAAGCGATTAGCCTGCTTAATCTGTCAGCGAGATTCCCTGAGGGTTCTAACCAAGAAGCTCTGCTTACCATTGGCAGCTCCCACAGACTCCTTGGAAAATTGCCAAGAGTATTCTCTGAACCCCCCAATAGGGTGGTCTTTCCCAGGGTGATTAGAAAGCTACAGGATTGTAAGGTCAGTGCTCAGATCCGTGACTCAGCAGCAACCTCAACTACTTGTTCTGCATGGCTCTGGCAAAATCACAGTGGCTACAGAACCAATTGGCAGATTCAGTTTTCCTACCCCATTTCTCCCACAAATAATCACAAATTCCTCAACTTGGGAGTGGATGAGGAACGTCCAGATTATAGGCCCTAAAAGTCATTACCGAAATATATTCGTTCCTCTTTTGGGATTTGGTCAGCCTTAAGGACCTCAAGTCCACACAGAAGGGAATTCTGCTGCCAGGCGCAGGACATCGGTGGTGATTGTTAGCCAATGTAAAGTCACCTTCATTCGGTAATTAGGCCATTAGGAGCCACAATTTAATCACAGCTGAAGTTCATGATGTCTTCCGTGTCACTGAGAACTGCTAAATAATGTCAGTGACTCTCTTTCCAATATGATCTCTATTTAGTAAAAGTTGAAAATGATCACAAAAGGAGATCATAGGATCCTATATACACATATATAATATATATGTATGCATATATATACACACATATATATAAAACACATCATTTTATAGCTGAAGAAAAGAAGACCCAGAGAAATATGGTGATGTGTCCATGTGGCAAATGAAAGAGGTACAATATGAACTTACCTTCTTGGACTCCCTTGAAAGTAGACTGGCTTTTGTGCCATGCTGCACAGATTGCAGCTTAGAGAAGTAAGTGGGCAAAGCTCCACTTAAACCCTATTCTTATACCCCAAACTCACACGAAATTCCCCGAGTCCAGTGGGGCCAGGATGCTACCCACCCTGGCTTTCTTCTCTGGATGTATTCTTTGATCACAAGAGAGAAGGGAATCTTGCAGAGGCCCCCTTGCAATAATTCTGCCCCGGAGCTACAACTCTGCTTAGTTCTGGGACCAGACAACCACTCTGCCAGTGGCCAAGCAATCAATCTTCCACGCCAGACTCCTAACCTAAACTTTCTGGAAAGACAGGCCGATGATGTCTTCCCCTCATCTAAAAATAATGACAACAACGTGCTTTCTAGCCCATGCATCCAATGAGTTATTTAAAAGACTCAGTAATGACTGGCCATCTCCCGGATTATTCCAGGCCTGCTGGGCTCTGGTACAGAATCTCGGCCACTGCCCAACTCTTTTATGGGAACTGGAGAAATGCGCAGGGTGTTAGGAAACCTGGGGAGCTCGCATCCTTTATACAGGCCTTAGAAGGTTGGCTTAGAGTGAGGAAGTCCAGGATTTAGACCCTGACTCTGTCACTTCCTGGGGGGCCACGGGGAATCACTTGGCCAACACGGGCCATAGATTCGTCGCCATCCGAAAACTTGACCCCTGAAAAGGCAGGAAAGCGTTGGGTTCTCCGTAATTTAGGGTGGGTTTTCTGGGCTGGTTTATGGTGGCTTGGTCTCAGTCCTAGAGGTCTGAGGTCAGAATGTGCCGACAGCTAGTCTTCTTAATACATTTAGAAACTTGTATCCTTGAAAATCCGCAGGCTGGAGTTTTTAAGATTTCCTCTGACTAGCTGGGGCAAGGGGTAGAGTGCTGCACCTGGAGTCAAACCTGGCCTCAGGCATTCCTACGAGTGTGACCGGAGACAAGGCACTTAACTTCTGGCTACCTCAGTTTCCTTATCTATAAAATGGGGATGACTTTAACTTCTACCTTTGCGTAGAGATAAAATGAGATAATATCTGTAAAGCACTTTGCAAGTAACACTACATAAATGTAGCTCTTAGGAGGAAGACTAAAGATAGTAATAATCCTGACTGCTGCTTTGTATTTATGTACCTCCTCCTCCTCCTCTTTCTCTACTTCCTCATTCTCCTTTTTTCCTCCTTTCTCCTCTTTCTCCTTCTCTTCCTCCTCCCCTCCTTTTTTATCTTCTCCTTCTCCTCCTCATCATCACCCTCCCCCTTTCTCCTCCTTTTTCTCATTTTACTCCTCCTTCTTTCCTTTTTTCCTTCCTCCTCCTGCTCTTCCTAGACCTCTTCCTCTTATCTCTTCCTTCTCTTCTTCTTCCTCCTCTTCCTCCTCCTCCTTTTCCTCCTTTTCCTCCTCATCTCCCTCCTTCTCTTTCTCCCCCTTTTTCTTATTTTACTCCTCCTGTTTTACTTCTCCTTCCTCTCCTCCTCCTCTTCTTCTTCCTCCTCCTTTTGTTCCTCCTCTTACTCCTCTTCCCTCTTTCTTCTTCTTCTTTTCCTCCTCATCTCTTTTCCCTTTCTCCTCCTTTTCCTCATGTTATTCCTCCTTCTTTCCCTTTTTTCCTCCTCCACCTCCTCCTTCTCTTCCCTCTTCTTTCTCTTCCTTCTCCTCCTCTTTCTCCTCCTCATTTACTTCTCTTCCTTTCCTTTTTCTTCCTCCTCCTCCCCTTCTTCCTTCTCCTCCTTTCTTCTCTTCCTTCTCCTCCCTCTAGCTACTAATGCCATCCCTTCAAAAGTTATTTTGTGTCATTTTTTTGTATGTTGGATATACCTATGTATATATGTGCCTCCCCATTTTAGAACATAAAACAAGGACTGGTTCTGCTTTTAATTTGTAGCCACAGCACTTGGCACAGTGCCGGGCATATAGTGAGAGCTTGGGGAAAGGCCCTTTGAGCTGGAAGGGACCTGAGCTAGAGGGCACCCTACTGGGCAGAGTCTGGAGCCTAAAAGACCTAAATTCTGACATTACCTAGCTGAGGGACCCCTGGGAAAGTCAGTTCTGCCTGCCTTAGCTTCCTCTACTGTAAAATGGGGATAATAACAGCACCTACTTCTCAGGGTGGTTGTGAGGATCATGTGAGAGAACATTTGTCAAGCACAGTGTCTGCTGCCCATAGTAGGTCCCACAAAAATGATTATTCCCCATCCTCTACACACTTTTTTATTTTAAAATTTTTTTCTCTCCCACATGCTTTTAATGACTTTTCTTTTTTTCTTCTAAACCTTTTACAATATGGCCTTTGACTTTATCATTCAATTTAAAAGACTCCGAGTCCAATCCTCTCATTTTACAAATGAGAAAACTGAGTCTGAAGGAAGTTAAGCGATTGGCCCATGGTCCTGAGGGAGGACTTTTTCCCAACTCCAATGCCAGGATTCTCTCCACTATGCTACTTAGTTGCTAAATAAATGAATACATTTCAATTTACTCACTTGTAACATCAGGAGATGGGTTTGGAGATCTTTCAGCGGTTCCATGTCCACAGTATTCTTCTGATGGACCTTGGGGGAAAACTGGAAATCTTGGGAAACCTTTCTCCATCTGCCATATTGACTCTGATGACATTTTGATAGGGCCTTTTTTCCCCCTCGGGCATTCTTTCAGGTGTTTTAGCTAGAAGTTAATCACTAGCCCATAAAATTAGAGTTGACGACTTTTAGCGATCACGGTTTCCCATCATTAGCACCATCATTATACTTTGAACATATTCACATATATATATTCACATAACACCTTGAATGATGGGTAGCCCAAGGAACTATTTGGGGTTGTGATCATCCCTTCCAGCTTCCCCTGTGAAGGACTCAAACCTTCCATTATCCTGAAAACCTTGGCTCCTTCTTGAGCATTTTCCAATGCCAGCGGGGACTAGATGGGGTTTCTTGGTAGATATTTGTAGTGGCAGATTTTGTTGTGTCAGATGTCAATGTCATGGCCCACCTCAGCTCAGAGCTTTCCAGGAGTCCAGGGCACTGGGATCCAGAGCATCCCTCTTCAATGGCAAAACCATTGACAGAATGTATTAAGCACTTATTAAGTATCAATACTTACTACTATGTTGAGTGCCCGGACAAGATAAGGAATAGTATGAGGTGCTTATATTTCAACAGTGGAGACCACGTATAGAAATCACAAGATAACTGGAACAGACAAGAAGGAATGACATTAGCAGTTGAGGAAGGTAGATGGGGACTGGTAAAAATCTTCAGGAGAAGGTGCCCCTGGAGCTTTCCTAAAGGGAACTAGGGATAATAAGAGTCAGAGATTGGAGAGGAGAGTCACAGAAAGAAATGCAACTTCTTGTTAGAGGAATGGTAAGTAGACTGATATGGCTAGATCATAGGGAAAGGAGTATTTAAAGTGCACTTTGAAATACGGGTAAAAATTTAATGAGCAGATATGTTGGAAAAAGCAGCAAGATATACTGAAAATCGCACTAGATTTGAGCCAAAGAACCTGAATTCAAATGTTACCTGTCACTACTTTTAGGACTTTGGACAAATCACTTGATCTTTCTTAACCTCAGTTTCCTCATTTGTAAAACAGGGAATTGAACTAAATGACTGCTGAAGTCCCATCCAATCCTAAAGCTATGATCCTCCTAGGAAGAAGGGGAAACTTCTGTTGAGTTTACTATGAGGATCTAAATAGAGTATACTCATAGCAGGGAACAAATATGGAGCTATGATCTTTTTGCTTTTGCCTTCTGAGTCTTTTGATCACCCTTTATGATGAAATGTGCCATTTGCTTATTTATTTTTAGTCCCAGAAATCTTTTCTCCTCCCTGCCTTCCCCCCAACCAACCTCCTAGGTCCTAGAGATCATCCGAAGCTTTCACCTTCTGCCTTGGGGCACGGATCGCCTTCCTTTTTGCTGAGATCTTTTTAACTGGCTCCTTATAGTGTGTTCTCCTGGACTGATGTGTCTTATGTAAAAGCAAAGAGATCAAGGAAAACATTAATAATTTGACTTTTATGTCTTGAGTCTCACCCTTATCCTCTAAGTCATTCGCTTATTTGTAATGGCTTTTCAGTATATTTAAGAGTCAAGCATTGATTCTGACTTACAGAAGCTTTCTGTTGTCTGCATTCTTCCCATCTGAAAAATCTACCTTATCTATTTTTCACCTTGACAAGAAAGCTCAGTTGAGGAACATCTTCAGGTAATAACTACCTTGAAGCAGTGGGAGACTGCTTTTCAAAAAGGGAGCCTTCAACTTTGCTCATGAGCTTTTGGGTAAGGTGTTGGGCAGCCTTCCTTAAAAAAACGAGTAGGGGTGGGACAACTAGTTGGTGTAATAGATAAAGCACCACCTCTGAAATCAGGAGGACCAGAGTTCAAATGTGACCTCAGACACTTAATACTTCCTGTCTGTGTGGCCCTGGGCAAGTCACTTAGCCCGAATTGCCTCAGGGGGGGGAATAAACTTATAGGGGTATATTTTATTTACATAGTAGAGACTCATCCATACTGGCTGAAATCATTAATGAGTTAGTAGCTTTTTTTTTTTAAACAACTTTTGAAAAACTAGGAAAGATTGATGTCAATTTTTTCCCTTTGTTTTCTTTAATTTCATTTCATTTTTACAAAAAGAATCAAATCCTGAATATTGTTGACCTTTAGCCTTTGTCTTTAAAGCTTAAAGTCTTTAAAGGTGAAGAATAAAATAGCACTTCTCAAAGTGTGGTCCAGGGACCCAACTAGGATCCTGAGATCTTTTCAAGGGGTTCTGAGGTCAGAACTATTTTGTAAATGAAAAAGTTTTAAGTTTTAACATTGTAAATATCAATAGAGATAGCCCACACAAACAAAAGTTCCTGGGGGGGGGTGCTCAATCATTTTTAGGACATAAGAGAATGTGGGAACCAAAGAATGTGAGAGCCACTGGTGTAAAGACAAAGATCTCTGAAATTTCAAGTCTAAAAGAGCTGCCTGGGGCACTTGGCTATTAAGGAATCTGCCTAGAGTCACTTAAGCATTGTTGTTGTTCCGGCGGGTCCAGCTCTTCCTGACCCCATTTGAGTTTTTCCTTGGCAAAGATACTGAAGATACTGCCATTTCTTTATCCAGCTCATTTTACAAATAAGGAAACTGAGGCTTGCCCAGGGTCACAACTAGTAAGTGTCTGAAGTCAGATTTGAACTCAGGAAGATGAGTCTTCTTGACTCCAGGCTCAGAGCTCTTCCTCGTGGGTTTCATAGGTCCTGGGTTCACATACATGTCCAAGAGAGAACTTGAATCCAGGTCTCTCTGCTTCCAAGACTAGCTTTCTATGCATTCCTACAGCCTAACGAGGCAGTGCAGAGTGGGGGTGGGGGGAAATCAACAATCATTATCCCAGAGGCAGCATCCACTTTGGACTCAAGGCTTTTTGAAAACCTTAGTAGCTCTGCCCCTCTGATTGGATGGCTGGAGGATGAGACAAAGAATTCCTCCAAAAATCCTCCATTTAATGAGAGCCCTCAAGCCATCCATTTCCTACCTGCTTCCCTCCTAGGAATCTGCTGTATTATGACCATATCCTCTTCTTCCTAAGTTTATTATACAATCCTTACCTTTTCAGCTTCTTTTTTGGATTGTTTTTTCCAGTAAGATCATAAATTCCTTGAGACTTTTGAGCTCCTTCCGGCTTGAGACTTCAAGGATTATCTTCCTTTTTTATTATTTTGATTATTTTTTCTTTTTCAAATAATCGGCGTATATCGGACACAATTGGTGCTTAATAGATGCTGAACTTAATTAGTTAATTGAATTTAAAATTACTTAAACTGAATTGAGTCTCTGGAATACATATGACCACCAGCTAGAACCCGTCCCTTCAGATTGATTGCATCTCCTATGAAAGACTGACAGGATTTTAGTAGAATGAAGGGAAGTGACAGGTAGATTAATCTCATATTTAGCAAGCTTCTCTGATTCTATTTCACATGACATCCTTGTCAATAAGTTGAGAAAATTTGAGATGGACCCACACTCGTAGTTGGAGGGTCCCAAGGGGCACTCAAACACTTATCCAATGACTTGTGGGATAACCTTCTGTACTTTGCAGAGTGTAAGACATTCTACCTTCTTAGTCCAACATTTGTAAAATTTGCCCAGTCTTTCTAGAAAAGAAATGGTGCTTTCCATGGAAAAACACATTGGTTTTTGATGAGTGAATATCTACTGTATCATTCATGGTTTCAATTTTTCACATGTGCTCTGAAGGCCATTCATGAATGATTTTTCATGAAATAAAATAAATACCATGTACTCACACTCTCTCCTACCCAGATCCTGAATATCCTGCTAAAATATCCACGAGAACTTCCTGACAAAATGTGTTCTCCAACTCCTCAATCACAAGGAAAAAAAAAAAAAAAAGAAAGGAAAATAGTAATTCTAAAAAGAAGTGAAATGTATTAAAGTAAATCTGTCACACTCTGATTAGAAATAGGGAACACCCTTTTGGAAATTCCATTCTAGAATAGGAAAGGATTGCAGTTGGTGAGGATATTATTGCTTTTATCATTATTCCCCAGATTTAGAGATCTCCTCTACTCCAGAGAGCTCAAAGCGCCTTCATAACTTACTAGGTGATTTTAAACCATTAAGCCTTACAACCCCCAAGTGAGGGAGGCTAGTGGGCTCTTGTAGTCCTCATACTTCAGAACTTTATCGTTAGAATTAGGTACACAAATGTTCCCACAGTCAACATATTGGGTGTCTGTGTACAGGGAAAGTTTGTCCAGGCTAATAATTTATACCCATTGTCTCCTTTTCACAGTGCAATGAATTCTGATGCAGTATCTCAAAAATACATTACTTTATTCTTCTCATTTTAGAGGAAAGCCTTGTTACTTTTAAGAACTTGAAGAAGGCTTTCCTTTTCTTTTCTTTTGTATATTTACAGTGGAATATGGCTCTCACTTTGGTCTCTCTCTGTGTCTCTATCTCTCTGATTCTTTCTGTCTCTCAACCGTTCTCTTCCTGTGTGTGTTTCTCTCTCTGTCTTTGTCTCTGTCTCTTTTGTCCCTGCACTGGCCTGAAAATCTTGCTTCCTCTTCCTTTTAGCACATTTTATAACACGGGTGAATGGGTAGAGAGGTAGCTTACTAGTCAGTGTATGAGATGGGTTAAACAGTTCTGTTTTCCTTCAAGACATCAGTGTGTTTTAAGTAGCTCACACAGTACAATGAGATATGTGTATGTGTTACCTCTGCAAAAGATGCCCATTTCATGGGTGTGTGTGTCTGTATGAGGTTGGTATATAGTAGGCACTTAATAAATGTTTAACAAATTGAACTACATACACATGTAGACGCACATATATGGGGGTCCAAAAGTCTTAGTGCAGTTTTAAACTTTAATAAACTCCACAAGTTTTGTTGCAGATTTATGAAAAGATAAATTTTAGTAACATAATTTTGAACTATACATTTTCATTTTTAACAAGATAGGGTAAACTGCCATCAGGCATTGCTTCTGCCAGGGTTTCTGGAGAAGACATTTTCAGAATGGTGGATCCGTAGACCCTTGTTGGATCACCTTGGTCATGTGATCTGTTCCCATTAGATTTTTTTCTTGTGGCTCATATCAGAACCATCATGTGCCTATTGGAAGATTTCAAGACTAGGGATCTAAATTCAACCCTTCCAGAGCAGTAGGCAGACACTGTTTATTTGTCTTTTGTTTTTATAAGAATTGGAAATCTACCAAAGTGATTGAGAGATTGGGTAGTATAATCGGTCCTTCAACAAACATTTATTAAGCGCCTACTGTGTCTGTGTCAGGCACTAGGCTTAGTGCTGGGCACACAAAGAATGGCAAAAGCCAGTTCCTGCTCACAGAGTAACTTCCTTCTGACTTCTGGTCTTATTTATACTGAGAGACACAAGAGTTCTTCCAGGAGTGTGCTGACTCAGTGGTTATTGGACAAGGACTCAGATCATTTAAAGCACCAAGGACTCAGTTAATATTTACAAACTGTCTAAAAACTCTGTGGTCCTTAGCACTTTCTGCCCCTCGTTTTAATCCTCTGGCACTGCAGAAGTAGAAAGAAGGACTGCGGGCATTTTTCTTTGTTTTAAAAGTTGGCACGGGCGCCATGTTATGCCAACTGTCCTGTATCGACAGCCAACCAACCAATAAGCATTTATTAAGCACCTACTATGTGCCAGACATCATGCTAAGCACTGGGAATACATCTATTTCTATTTTATTAAGCATTATAGGTTGTATGGACTGTATAGGGTTCCAACTTGATAGGAACCGTAAAGTATAACAAAATGGGGAGAGGGTTAAAAGCTTAAGAAGATAAAACATTATCTCATTCATAAAACTTACAAACTAAGGGAAAGGGGGTCCATATACATACAGGTAATTACAATACAGAATCATTCAATGATCAATTTATTGACAATTATTAAATGACTGTTGTCTTTTATTTACAGAGACAAAAATGAAACAACCCCCACTCCCAAATGGCTCACATTCAATCACAAAAGACAACAGTTACAAATACAGGGTGTAAATGTCTTGGTACAGATTAAAGCTATTAACTGCACCAAGACTTTTGGGACACCTAATATATGGACAGAAGGAAAGGGGACTAAGAATGTATTAAGCACCTACTACCTGCACCAGGCTAAGCATTTTACAGATACTGTTTTATGTGATTTATTGAATATGTAGGATAAAGACAAGGTAGACAGGGAAAGAGAGGACTAGTACTTGGAAGAATTAGGAAAAGACCGTGTGTCAAAAGCAAGGCTTGAGTTCATGTCAGAGGGATTCTGTGAGCCAGAGGTGAAGTCGAAATGCATTTCTGGCCCAGAAGGTGACAAGTGCCAATGCTTGGGGAGGAGAGATGGGAATTAAAGGGAAGGTCAGGCTGACTGGATCGTGGGTAGAGAGGGATGAATAAGGGATAATGACCAAGAGATCTCTCATTTATTTGTCAGCTAAAAAAAAAAAAAAAAAAAAAGTCAGCTTTTGGAGCTTTAAAATATAAGGAAGGAGTCAGCTAGATATCTAGTTTCTGGCACTGGAGTCAGGAGGAACTGAGTTCAAATGACACTTAACAGGTACTGTGTGACCCTGGACAAGTCACTTAACCCCAATTGCCTTGCAAATAAACTAAAATAAACCAGAAAGAGGAGATAAGGTAATTTTATAGTCAGCATCAATATATCTGCATAAATAGACCTAGCCCAACTCTTTATGAGCGGGAACACACACTGATCAGGTCGTGTTTATTGTCGTTTCTGTATGTTTACAAATTAGTTAGAGGACAAGACTTCTTGGAGGAAGCTAAACCTGAGTATGGTCAGAGCTGGAGAAGCTTTTCTGTTTGTGCAGAAGGCTCAGAGATGAGGGAAAAAACTGTAAGCTCAGAATATTGACCAGGTTATCGGACAGAAGTGGAGGTTGTACGTTTCAGGTCTCCAGTGTTGTTCCGCTTTACATTTTGTGAGGGGGTACATTCTGCTGTGATCACCCTTTGATCAATCAATCAACAAGCATTTAAGCCCCTACAGTGAGCTAAGTGTTGGGGATGCCTGGATAAAAATAAGAAAGTCTCTGACCTCAAGGACCTCATGTTCTACAGTAAATGAAGAATAAACACAAAATAAACAAATGGGAGGGGGCAGAGGGCTAAGCATTTATTGTCAACTCCCTTCCCTTTCTCTATATACTGCCCACCAAGTCCCAGACAGGCCAGGGTTGGAGGAGATGACTGTAATTTCTTATTTTCCCACTTGATCCAATGAGAGATTGCAATGAGAAGTTTAGATAATATGATAGAAACCCTTAAAGTCCCCAGATAGAAGTTTCGAGCCTCCATGATATCTTAGACTAGTATCCTTGATTCATTGGGTGCTTAATAAATATGAAGGGTGATGAATCAGGAGGAAGAAGGATGACAATACATTTCCAATTTACCCAGAACTCACCTATCGATAATCAATGAGAAAAAGATTCTGTTGACCAGCATTAATTTCCATTAATGAAGACAATCTTTGGAAGAAAAAAAAAAATTAGTGCAAAGGAAGAAAAAAAAAAAACCTAACTCTTATCACATCTTCAAAGAATGGTAGAAACCCTTGACTTTTTGGATTGCTTAAAAAGAATGTGCAGGTGTTAAAGGGCCCCCTTCCTTTTTATGGAGTGCTGATTCACTCACTTCCCCCTGCTTCTTACTGCTTCTACTAGTTCCTTCAGAATCACACTTCCAGTATGAAACTTTCCCAACTTCTATGCCCAGTCCAGCTCTGAGTTGAGGATTTTTTTTTTTTAGACAGGGGTAGGGCTGTCTATTAGTTTAATAGCTGAATGAAACAATAGGTACTGTTGGCTAGCTTTTTTAATTTTATTTTTTCAACTAGAACTCCTTCAGCAAATCTTGTGTGGCTTTTTTTTTTTTTTTTAAACAGAATGATTGGTTCTCTGTTCTCTTCATAACCAGCAAAATGGTAAATGTGCCTAGTAAAAACATGGTAAAAAGTGGTAAATGTGCTAATGTCCTCCTGGAGGAATCCCACCTCCAAGAGTATTAGGGTAATGAGTTCACACCTAACTGACTGCTACTTAATAGACTCCATAATAGTTCAGCTAACTCTCTCTCTCTCTCTCTCTCTCTCTCTCTCTCTCTCTCTCTCTCTCTCTCTCTCTCTCTCTCTCTCTCTCTCTCTCTGTCTCTCTCTCTCTCTCTCTGTCTCTCTCTGTCTCTCTCTCTGTCTCTCTCTCTGTCTCTCTCTCTGTCTCTGTCTCTGTCTCTCTCTCTCTCTCTCTCTCTCTCTCTCTCTCTCTCTCTCGCTCTCTCTCTCGCTCTCTTTCTCTTTCTGTCTGTCTCTCTCTCCTTCCCCCCCTCTCTCTGTCTCTCTCCCCTCTCTTTGGAACCGGAAGGGGGAAGGGACAGGTTAGAAGCTGAGCTTTGTCCCGTGGCCTAGGCCTTAGGCAACAAGCAGCCCCTTTGATTCCCCGAGTTTTTTCACCCTCTGGCCTCGAGGACTTGCTGAGTTTCCAGGGATATGGTATCTCCACCTTTCTGTGAGGATAAATAAACAGTTTGAGGCTCCTGTGTCTTTATTAAACATTTCCTCTAAACTGCATACTTTGGCTTCGTGCCCAAGTGCACCAAGAAAGCTTCTACAGAATAGCAGAACCCCAGAGCCCTGCCACATGGTTCCTAACATAAATTATCCTTGGGAGAGGCAGGAGGCACCTGTGCTGCTGCTGCCTCCTCTTTGCCTCCAGGGGCGTTCTCAGCTCATGGGGTCCCAAGCAGTGAGGCTGTTACTGAAACCTGCCTGGTCCCTCACCTTGGAGCACATCTGAGGAAGGAAAACATGGCCGTCCCTCGGCATACAAGGAGATTCTATGAATCCTTCTCCAAATGCAAAAGGCTCCTAAGCCTTGAGTTTGGGCAATGGAGAAGGGGTGGATCTGGGCTAAAATCCCAATCTACATTGGCTCAGTCTGCATGAGGATGGCAATGATACTGAAGATGGAAGGTTCAGAGAGAGAGGAGAGAGACAGAGACAGAGACAAGGGGAGATACAGAGGCATAGACACAGAAGGAGAGAGACCGAGAGAATAATTTTTGACCAAAACATCTGAAGCACACAGGAGCAGGAAATGGAGGAATAAATTCCTGGTATACTTTCTTTCTTTCCTCTGTTCCTATCCTTAGCAGGGCATGTCAGGTAGGTCCATTTTATTCAGAAACCCTGGACTTAGGAGAGAGGAAAAAGAACATTTTAAAAACTAAAAGAAGAGTAAATGATAATACACTTGAAAGGGCCTGGAAAAACTAGAACAATTCATCAAAAAATACATACAGAAATGAAGCGAGTGATACATGGAAAGAAAGGCGAGAGATAAGAATATATGAAGCGAAGAGAGAAACAAAGGAAAGTGTGAGACAAGAGAAAGCATGTAGAAATGTGTGAGAGAATTGGGAATGTAGGACTGTGGAAAAAGGGGGAGAAAAATGCAGGAATGCGTGAGGACTCAGCCTACAGCCAGTGAGGGAGCAATGCACATGTGAACGGGAGACAGTGATGTCAGCATCTCCTTCTGGATTGGTCATGTGGTACTTGCCAGGTAAACAGACTGGAAATAGACTCCATAAAGGCTGAGCCTGCTGGGTAAGGGAGGGTGAGAGTAGTTCATGCTTTTTTTTTTTTTTTTTACCCTTTCCTTCCTGCTATATCTTAAACAAGCAAGATGTTACATCCCAGGCAAGACAGCCTGAACCTAGGATAACTAATTTTTGAAAAAGCCAAAATAATTCTAAGTAAATAAGAAATATGCCACAGGAAGGAAAATAATTTCAAATAAAAATTAGCTCCAGTAAGTGGTTGGGTTTATTTTTTTTTTTTGAGTCATTTAGAATTATGGGGGAGGAACAGGGAGGGATAGGGAGGAAGGACAGGGAAAAATAGACATCTAAGGTCAAATACTAGGCTTTTTTTCCCTTTCATTTGTCTCTTTGTGAAGGAGGTTAGATTGGTCTAGATTAAGAATGGATTGAAAATCTGCATTTTAGGATGAAAGAATCAAATGCTGTGATTATCCACATTAGGAAAGAGAAACTGTTCAGGGACTCAATGAGAATATACTAATAGGGTTTGATATAGTTCAGCAAGAGATCTTGGTGCCACAAGGAGGAATTAAAACCCTAGGGAACAGATTATATGGGGAGAGACAAGTTAATATGACTCTCAGACAGAGTAAAAAAAAAAAGAAAGGGGGGTGGTACAAAGAGACCTTGAAGTAAAATATGGCAGGAGTTGAAATGGCAAAAGGGGGAGGGGGTCCTGACCATTTTGATAAAGTGCAGTGAATTCATCAGTAATTCCTCCAGGCTGAAAAGTTATTGATTCCTTGGGAGAAGGCTAGGGAGGAAATAACAGAGTCATTTTCCTCAAACACTTAAATACAATCATAATATTAGCATATATTTTAATATTAATTTACATTTATAAAGTGTTTTATGTGCATTATCCCATTATAACCCCCGTGAGATGGGTCTTACTAACTCCATTTTATGGATGAGGAAACTGAGGCAAATAAAGGTAAAAGTAGCTACAAATCAACTGACTTTAAAACAAAACCTTTCTATCTTTCTGCTTCACCACACGGGCCTTCATTCTTAAGTGTGATATCTGCATCTATAATGCAAAGATATTTCATGTATAATGAAGGCCATTCTCTGGATAATTCAAGGTTAGGGGGTTAGGGCAGAGAGGAAGAATCTGCTTTAAATATGGCCTCAACTGTTCACTTTCCTAAAGTTGAAAAATTGACCAGCTTTGTGGTATATGGATAGCATGGAAGATGGAAGTCATTGTCAGGATAGTAAGGTTCTCCTGTCTCCCTCCCCTCTCCCCCCACCAAAAAAGCCCAAAACAAAACAGAACAAAATCCAATAAGTTCTCTCTCCCCCTCCCCCCCTCTCCCATACAAACACACCCCTCTCTTTCTTTCCCTTCCTTCCTCTTCCTCTCCCCCTTCCTCCTCTCCCTTTCTCTCCTTCCTTTCCTTCTCCCTCCCTTCATGCTCCTTTTTTTCTTTCTCCTCACACCCCCTGTCTCTTCACTTAATCCAGATCATCACAGAGAAGGTTACATGAATGATTTGAGGTATTTCTTACTGTGTAAATCTAACCTAGGAGGGAGAAAAAAAACACCCACCCAAGTTAAACGGTGGGATGCAACACCACCCGGAAAAGAAAGGGAAGAAATGGCAGTAGCACTTTACCTGTTTCAGGGAGGGGGGGCATTCAGATCTGTAGCACAAATGTGTTATCAGACTTTGAATTTAAAAATGCATATTTGATACCTCCCTCTGTTAAGGAAATACATCACCCTGACATGACTCCCAGCTCCTAGTAGAGTTATTTTTTGAAGCATTATGTAATTGGATTGTATGGTCAGTAGAGCTTCCTTAACAAGCCTTTCAGCAAACCCTCTATGGCAGCTACAGCCAATCCTTTCTTGCTACATACACACTCTTATTCACGCAGGCTCAGTCTAGAGTAAACTCTCAACCAAATACAGTAAAGAGAGATGAGATCACATCTCTGAACTGACAGTCCTACCCCCTTATTATATTTTTAATGGTTCCGTGCCTGATTCTGAATGTTCAGTCTATGTTTATTGAGGATTTGAATACTGCTAAAAACCAGAAACAGGCCAAAGGTAGCTAAGCTAAAAGGGGAGAGGGCCTTCACGTAAATCCCTGCACCCCCCTCCCCAGTCTGGCTTCTTTCTTGGAGGTGAATCGCTTCAAAATGAAGCACCCAGGGAAAGCTCCTTTCTCAAATTCTGGACAGCAAGAGGCTGCGGCATTTTGTTGCTTATCCACTCTCTTTCCTTCTGTCTCTTATTCAGAGGATTTTCTAATTCTCCTGAGTATAGTTAGCCAGCTAGTCATCCCTTCCTGTTAGCTTGCTGACTCAGATGAGTAGGGAAGTAACTGGCTCAACCAGCATCAGGAATTGTAAGAAAATTGCAAAAACACAGTATGACTTTTCCCTGGTACTAGAGGGTGTAGCTGGACATTGGGCCTGCAAATATAGTAATCTTGGGTAATTGTTTCAGGGGAATAATGCTGTGCAACTGCCATTTCTTTCTTCTTTCTCTCTCTCTCGCTTTCTTTCTCTCTCTCTTCCTTTCTTTCTCTCTCTTTCTCTCTTTCCCTCCTTCCCTCCTTCCCTCCCTCCCTCCTTCCCTTTCTTTCTTTCTTTCTTTCTTTCTTTCTTTCTTTCTTTCTTTCTTTCTTTCTTTCTTTCTTTCTTTCTTTCTTTCTTTCTTTCTTTCTTTCTTTCTTTCTTTCTTTCTTTCTTTCTTTCTTTCTGATAACTCTATTTGCTTTGCTAATGTCTTATCACTAAATCCAGATCAAAACTAGAAAATTGCTCCTTCCCTTAAACTTTCAGTCTTCACCTACATTCTACTGGCCCTCTCTACCCATCTTCTTCCTCCCCATCCCCCATTTATTCTTTGTGTTCTACCCATTTCTGCCTCCTTTCTATTTCTCCTTATCTTGTCACTTTTTTAATGGGGAAGAAAGGGGAAAGGGGACTCCATAGGAACTAGAACTGGAAGAAATTATATCGTTTATGCTCTTCACTTTACAGTTAGGATGCAGAGGCTCACGGGAGGGAAATGTCTTGTTTATAGATAATATGTAGCACAGCCAAGATTCAAATTCGTATCCTCTGACTCAAAATCCATTAACTTTCCTCTTTATACCACAGAACCTTTGATGAGAAGGCTTCCCCCCACCATGCTATTTACTTTTTACTCCTAAGAGATGACTTACTCCCGCATCTCTCATCTCTTCCTACACACATACTTCCTTTCCCCTGTGACTGGATACATTTGTAATATTTTTCTATGGTGCCTTTTTGATGGACACCAAATTGAAGGTGCTATCATTTTTTTATCCTCTTTTTGGAGATGAAACATCAGAGGAAGTGGGCACCCTTAGCATTGTTTCCTTGTAGGGCTCAGAACTTTTCACTTTAAGAAGCTTTTTTTTAATGAATAGAAATATTTTATAATGGCACTCTGCATATCATTCACACACTGAGCATCTTAATTCTTTTTTTAAAATGTTAACGAACTGGCTGATCTTTTTGAGTGATAGTGGAAGATGTTTGTAGCGGTAGGCTGTGGGCAGAAATGGGGCAGGAGTATCCCTGATGTTTCTCATATAAATGTTGATTAGTGTATCCTTACTGGGAGGAAAAGGTGAGTTTAAAGGTAAAAGCAGACTTTCTGATAACCATTTGGAACACACAGCTGATCACAAAGGCAAATGGAGGTAAAAGTGAATAGGGAGGCTGAAGCAGCATGAGCTCTGTGACAGTCAGTGGGGGAAAAAAGAATTTCAACACCCAAGAACACCCCTCATTTATTGTGACAAATGTTAAGAACTAGAAGTCTTGGGGAGACAAAAAGGAGGAGGATGTGGATTGTAGATGGGGTAGGAGAGAGCAAAAATGAAGAGAGGCCCATGGTGAGCACACAACACAGTTCAAGTTGGCAGAGAGCCCTTTCTTGAAGAATGTAAGTTTAACCTTTAGCATTCAAGTGTCTGGGCTTAAGTGTCGTTATGAGCAATACTTTGCTGCTGCAGCTTCCCCTGACTTCTGGAAGAGGGTACTGAACAGATCCACAGAATTGAGGGGGAGGGTAAGGAGAATAAAGGAGGAAGGAGAGAGGGAGAGGGAGCAAGGGAAAAAGGGGAAGAGAGAGAAGGAGAGAGAGAGGGGAAGAAGAGGGAGGGATTGAGTGAGGGAGGAAGAAGAGAAGAAAGGAGAGGGAGAGAGAGAGAGAGAGAGAGAGAGAGAGAGAGAGAGAGACAGAGAGAGAGAGAGACAGAGAGAGACAGAGGAGGGAGAGAGAGAGAGAGAGAGAGAGAGACAGAGAGAGAGAGAGAGAGAGAGAGACAGAGACAGAGAGAGAGAGAGAGAGAGAGAGAGAGAGAGAGACAGAGACAGAGACAGAGAGAGAGAGAGAGAGAGAGAGAGAGAGAGAGAGAGAGAGAGAGAGAGAGAGAGAGAGAGAGAAAACACTCTCAATCTGGAAGCCCCTCCCCAGTCCTGGACACTAAACAGCATCCTTTTCGATGTTGTCTGTTGCTCTGTAAGTCTGTGGACAGGGGGACCACAGTCATCTCTCCTACTTCTAATCCTAGCTCTCCAAACATTCATGTCAGAATTGCCTATTAATGAACGACTGAGAAACCCAGCAGGGAAGCCGACCATCCCTGTCCATATTACAACCCCCCCAAAGCCGAGCCTATCCCTGGGCCAGGTTTTGTTTGCTCCCCGCTCCCTCCCTCCCTTAGGGAACTCAGGTCAAGTAGGAAGGCCAGGCTACTTGTGGAGTGGCGGGGAATTGGGCTGCAGCAGCCGAGAGTGGTCGCGGAGGGGAGCATTTCCCATGGCAGTCTGGGAGTAGTTTGATGCTCCTCATCTTCTTCATCCGCGCCTTCTGGTTCGGGACCCCGGTGCCCCAGGGCAGAAGTGGCAGCTGGTGAATTTCAGCCGCTTAGAGAGCCTCGGGCAGTGAGAGAGGGGAGTGGATATTTGTTGAATGGGTGGAAGAAAGAATGGAAGAATGAATGACTGAACGAACGAACGAACGAATGAATGAATGAATGCTCAGCCACTGCGAGCCTGAGGGAAAATGTCTCTCACCTCAGCTACGGTCTGGGGGCAACCGGGGAGGAAAGCGGCAGACTTCTTCTTTAAATGCCAGAATGAGTGTTTTACTGAGTGGAGAACTCTAGTTATTTTCCTTCCTCTCCGCTTAGGAAGGAAACTGGGCCCTCGGAGAGAGTGAGTTTCAGGAGAGTTACTGAGGAGGGGGAAGGAAAGAAGGAAATCTCTTCGGTTCTTTTCATTCGCTCCCCAGAATCCTCGAGTCCAGGGGGCTGGAACCAAAGTAACCTTGGCTTTCTTGGCTGGGGCTCAGCACCCGCCTCTGCGTGAAGTGGCAAGGCGTCGGCCCCTAGGAGAATCACCCTGAGTCTCTGGCTGAATGTCACCTCCAACGCTGCCCTTTGGGGGTGGAGGGTGAGGAGTGACATAAGGAAAACGTCAGAAAAAAATATATATATATATTTTTAAATAGGGTACATTTTTGCCACGAAGTTGAAGTGTTTGTATTTGTGATGTGTTGATTAAAGCAACTTAAAAACAAAATCCTTCAACTAATCTCCTTTCGGGATGTGTGCGTTAATAGACTAGTCAGAGCAGCAGGAAAATCCTGGAGCCTAGGAAAAGAGAAAAGGGTTTTTTTTCCGTATCTCGGCTCGGGAAAAGGCTAGAACGAAACAACCTGTAGCTGCCCCTCCTGGCTCCTGGAAGTATCTGGGAGCTGGGCGGGGGGAGGAGGGGGGAAGGGGAGAAGGCCACTGGGCAGAAGTTGGAAAGATGGGTCAAGTGGGCCAAAAAAAAAAAAAAAGCGACCGAGGTGCTGTGGCCAGCTCACCTGAGGGAGGCCGGAGACAACAGGGACTCCCTTTGTGGCAAGGATGAGTTGGCCCCCAAACGTAACCCTAAGTGGAGCCCGATTGAAGGGGATCATGGGCTCCTAGCTGCCTGCTTTCTAGATGAATGGGAGGTGGGCGGCGCTGCTCCTTGAGGCTCCGAATTCCCCGTAGTCAGAGGGGACTGTGTCCTGGAAGTTCCCCTGACCCCACCAGCTGCCCTCCACTCACGTCTTTCTTTCTCTCTTTCTTTTTTCCCCCAACTAACCGCGCCTTCCGAATTTCTCGGGATCCGCACCAAGGAAGATCGGATGTTCCCCTTTCCTATTTTTGAGGGTAGAAAACAAACGAATCGCAAGATTATTGTCTGGGAAGATAATCTCTTCGATGTCGTTCGTTGCTCTAAGTTGTTCTTTGATAAATCTTTTTAAGCTTCATTTAGAAAAGAGGGGGGGAAAGTCTCTAAAACATTGTTTCTCTCTAAAAAAGCCTTCCTAAGAGGTGCATGTAGATTTAGCTCGGCTGTTTTCTTGGGTTACAGAGAAGGAAATGGGCAGGAAAGGACCAGAAACAGAATTTTTATTTTCATTAAAAAAAAATCCCAATGAATTGGGAAGAGGCACACGGGCGCGCATATCTACTGGGAAGAGGGAAAAAAGACCTCACCGATTTCCCTCTCTCTGGAGTTGTTTTTTTTTTTTTTTTTTTTTTTTTTTTCTTAAAGAAAAAAAAAAAATCTGTTGGCTCCAGTTATTTCTCCAGAAAAAACACACATGTCTCCCAAGAATATGTACAAGGATAGATCTCTTTTTACATTTCTCAGCAATAAAGGTATTCAATTCCCTGTCCATTAAACAATACATGCCTACAAGAGATGCAGACATCTGGGTGGAATTGCTCAGCAGCGCATCTCTCCATTATCAGCTCTGCTGCCTTTCTGCCTCTCAGCAATGGATGTGGCACCCTTGGCATCTCTCTTCCAAAGTCCTTCGCTAGACGTCCACGTGTAAATGGGCACAGGCTATCAGGTGGCCCCACACCCCAAGCTCCATCTCATCCACCTGCTGCCAAGTTGGCTTCCCGAGACTCGGACGGGGGCTTCCCTTACCTCTCTCTGATACACACACACACACACACACACACACACTCTCTCTCTCTCTCTCTCTCTCTCTCTCTCTCTCTCTCTCTCTCTCTCTCTCTCTCTCTCTCTCTCTCTCTCCTCAATCATTTCTCCAAGTTGCCCCCTTTGAAATCCCCAAGCTACGAATACCCTGCGCTCCAGTTGTTAACTTCGTTGGGGAATGGTGTTACTTTCCCCCTTTACTTCCCCTGCCTCTGCTCTCAGATTGAGTGCAAAGAGAAAAGTTACTGTATCGAAAACAAGAGCTAAGGGCTCGCTGACGGGGACGGTAATAAACACTGGGGCACCCTCCAGCCTCTCACCTGCTCCGCTCCAAGGTTTCACGGTGGATTTCCAGTGCAAAAAAGGGAAGGAGACCGAGAGGCTGGCAAACGCCGCAGAATTGACTGTTTTGACCCGATTTCCCCAATGTGCACTGTATTAAAAATGAATGGATGACTTGATCATTTGGAACTATTTCAAGGACCTTGGCGGGCCAAGTTTGGTATTAATTCTTTAGAGGTTTGTGCTTCTAAGAATTAGGAAATATACAAGCACATATATGTATGTGTGGATAGATACACGTGTAACACGTAACATCTATGTCCCTGTCCAGATGGAGATACACACACTCATATCTGCATATTTCCAGGCTGGGTAGCTGGAGTGACCCGGCGCACTAGGTCGAGGTCTCTTTTGAATTAGTTCAAAGAAAGGAATGGAGATGGGGGGTGGGGGGCAGAGGAAGCTCGTCCCCTCCCCCTTTTGCCCCGAGGATAGAACCTCCCTGGATCCAAGCGGCCAATTTGGTTTGCTTTCAGTGGTTTGGAGTGTCTCCCTGGATTAGGGGAGGCTCTCCTAGGAAAACTGTGCTCTGCCTTCGAAGGGGCCAGCTGATCAGTGTCTCTTTCTGCCCCAGCGTCAGAGACTGTAATCAGCGGGAATCTCCCTCACCCCAAACAACTGAAGAACAAGGGAAACGCTCCCATGGGACAGTCTCCCTCCCACCACCCAAAACCCGGGAAGCCCGGGCTAGGATAGCGGGGAGCTCCCCCAGTCCACCTTCCTCCGCTCTCCCTCCCAGCTCCGCCTCTTTTCCCCAAGGGTTCTGGGAGCAGTGGCCCCTCTCTCGGGAGTTCGGTTATTTCGAGGCAGCTCTCTCCAGAAAACTCCTTTTTCTTTCAGCAACTTTCCGAGGGAGACACTGGGCTACACGTCCAGGCGTTCGGTGTGTATTTGTGGACGTCGCTCGGAATTCCACTCCCCATATCGCCCCGCAGCCTGTAAATAGTGGCGTGTGGGCGCGCGGGGTGGACGCGGCCAGCCGCCCAGCCCAGGGTGTCCCGCACAACCCCAGGGGCAGGACGGACGCCGGGCGGACGGCCCTACCCAGCCCAGAGCGGGGGAAACAGATACCTCTTTGCTTTGCATTGGTCCGACTTGGGCAAGTCCCTTTGATAAAGTCTTCTCCAGGCTATGGAGTTTGGGGGAAAGCTCTTTATCAGAAAGTGGATTGACAAGATAGAAACAAAATGAGAGCGAAACGCGTTCTCTGAGCCTCCGCACCTCCAAGCAGGAGCACAGGCTCTCTGCCTGAGTTTCCAGATCTGGGTCTAAGCATCTCCATGCAAGCACACCCTTCCCTAACTTTATCGAACACACACACACACACACACACACACACACACACACACACACACACACACACACACACACACACACACACCTGTTTTCTTTCTGCGTAAATACACAGACACAGCTCCAGATCTCTACGATCTGGCAAGTTGGGAGCCAATTCCTTGTTGGTTTTCGGCGTGCGAGCCCAGTATAAATAACTGTAGGACAGAGGCAGCAGCAGCAAGTTAACATGTTTTCAGCGCTCAGACTAGCTGCACCCCGATGGGAAAGGGGAACTGTTCGATTTGTTCGGATGTTACTTCTCTATTCTGGAGGCGAAGGGGGCAGGCGGATCGCAAGTGCCTCGCCTGATTGGATTTCTCTGTCTGTCTCCTATGCTTCTCTAGCCCATCTTCTGCCATTTCCAGAAGCAGGAGAAAGGTGTCGAAGGACTTGACCCCTAAATCAGCTGCCTGCGGCTGGACCTAGCTCTAGGAAGAGTGCTGCCCCTTCCTCTTGCTTTGCAGCTTAACCCTTTAGACTCCTCGCAGCCAAGGGCAAGAACAGTGGTGTCTCTGACCCCAGCCGTGCAAGCGGCCCCCCTCCACGCCCCGGCTCCTTGGATCACTGTAAGAGCCCGCAAAAGGACGAGAATGGGAGAGCGAGGAGCCAGTGCCATCGGCCGGGAGAGCTCCCAAAGCCAGAGGAATAACAGGGAGTTGCCGAAATGAGGGATGTTTGGTTTGTGTTAACTACCCAGACAGATGCACTTCGGCATGTTTGCATTTATGGAATCCATATGTTGTCTTGGGGAAAAAGCACAGCCACAAATACACACATACACACAAACAGGAGATTTAGGATAACAATGCAAACAGGGGACGAGGTATTGTTCCACATGGAGCCATTCTGAGATCCAGCTCTGTACGTCTATCTAGTTGGAAAGCAGAGGGACTTTCCACCCCTTCCTGCTTCCACATGTGTGTGTGTTTTTCCTGCCCCCTGCGGAAGAAAGCTCAGGGCCCAAGAGATAGGGTCTTTCTTCCCTTCGACCTCCCCCTTCCTCCTCTTTCCCCCTTTTCAGACTGACCCAGGGCATCTTCAGCCTTTGGACCCAATGATCTCCTTTCTCCCTATTGCAGTCCATACCCTGAAGATTACAGGGGAGCAGATTATTATTCAGTAGCAGCCATTATTCGAATCTTCATTATTAAGCCAAACATTTCTATTTATACTTTCAAGAAATGGAAGCTACAAACACGTCTATAAATACAAATAGTCACACATGGACGGTACATATAACCAGGTACCATACCTTTATTTATACATACCTCGAACGGGTAGAATGTTTGCATATATGCATACACACATATAGTTTACATTCCTATCTAAAGACATACATATGTATATTTAGACATTTTTTGGTGTGCATATCTTTTCATGCTTGTCTATACATTCATTTGAGAAATAGTTGAAAAATATACAAATGAATGTAATATTTAACATACACACATTTTCTACATTCTGTGAACATTTTAAAAACTGATTTGCCTAAAATACCCTTCCTATTTGCCAGATAAATGCAAGATTGAAATTCTGAATTCCTTGTTTTTTTATTTTTAAAAGCAAATTAATCTTTACATATGCTGTATAATCACCTAAGCATTATTCAATCATATAAGCTTGGTACCTCTCCTCCATATAACAAATTCACCCTGTAAAATTAGCATAAGTATTTACCAGATTAAGCTGGCATTTTCCTATATTGCAACATGACATACATTTATGTCCAGATTTCTCAAACTAACCAACACCAATACAGACATTAGCTTTCTCTGGTTCCTTTTGTATAAGAAAACAAAATACAAGTTCAGCCTTTCTTGATAGATATTATTTACATTTTAAATCGAAAATAGATAAAAGCTATTTAAGAGATGTTCAAGCTCTAAAAACAAAAATTTAATTCTGCTACATTCTTTAAAAAAAAAAAAGCCTAGCAGATTTATGCAGCTTCCTGAAGACAGATAAATATGAAACAAACATATTTGTAATATACATATTCTTGAGGTTCTGAACAGTTTTCCTTACCTGCTGTTATTACGAAAAATTTCAGACACATCAGGCTCCCTTCATTCAGCTACATTTACACTGACCTGCACTTTGGGCTGAAAGAAAAAAAACGATTAGCTGTTGCAAATGAAAATTTTAAATAATAATCAGAAACCCGGTAAACTAAAGGTAAAATATACAATGGTTACAATAAAGATAAATATTTATTTAATCAAAGTGGAGGTTGTGTTTGGACTGGAGGAATGTTTCATCCTTCCCTTAAAAAAAAAAAAAAAAAAAAAAAAAAGCCAAGAAAAGAAAAAAGGCAGAGGCTTGGCAGCCTCCTGGAGATCCCCATTGTCCAGGGCTATAGAGAGTCCCAGAATGGCATTAACCTCACAAAAGGCACATTGTACAGGGGACAAAAAAAGCCCCTTCTTCTACAATAACTTTTAGCTTTTTTATTTTTAGAAAATGACAAAGGTTTTGCAAGCAATGACTGGTGAAACCTGTGGCAAGACAGGCTGGACTTGGCTTTATTGATCAGCTGTCCCGCATGGAAAAGCAGCTAGGAAAGTTTGAATGGCAACTCAGATTTGGCTCAGAGAGGAAACCCTTAATTTCTCTAAATGTATTTTTCCCAAAATAAACACTGCGTTATTCCCAGAGTGAGTTCAGAAGATCTAGATAAGGTAACCCTAAAAACTCCTAAACCTTCTTCCCCCAACCCCCACTCCCTGGATTTTAATGAGAGGCTTCATGCTCTTAAGATCACTAGGAAATCTCATAAAATTAAGCATCAGATTCTAATCAAACAGGTTTCACCATTTCCATTATAAAACTCCCAATTCATTATAAAATAAGTTAGCAATAAAATTAAACTATGGCAGAAAAAAATACCAAGAAAAAGTTAGTTGTAAAGCTTTCTTTCCCTAACCAATCTTACATGGTTTACTAATAAAGCCTTTAGTAGAACAAATTTTGTTTTTATGTTTGTTTGCAGTACACTTAAAGTGCAAATTGCATTTTATTTTATTCCAGACATTGTAATCTCAATGTTATTAATTCATATTTAGAACTTACATAAATACATACTTGTCATCAAAAATCTATTGCAGCAGCAGTGACGCTGAAACGAGAGAAAGAGAGAGAGAGAGAGAAGAGAGAGAGAGAGAGAGAGAGAGAGAGAGAGAGAGAGAGAGAGAGAGAGAGAGAGAGAGAGAGAGAGAGAGAGAGAGAGAGAGAGAGAGAGAGAGAGATTCTTGTTCTCCGTTTGTTTGCTTGCTTTTTGGAGGTACTGTACACCAGCCTAAGTGATGGCTTTGATGTGCTGGGAGCAGGTACAGTAGCAGTATCCCTGGCTGCTGCCTTTGATTTCAGAGATCTCCTTTGGGCTCTGTTGGGATGTGCAGCTCCTAGTCTTTATCTGAAATCTATCCCTTCATTTCAAGCCCTTTGGCTTCCAGACTGCTCCAAACTCTTGGAGGTAGCTGTAAGACTTTTTTTTTTTTTTTTTTTTTTTGGTGGAGTGGGGTGGGATGAAGGGGAGGGCAAAGAGATTAGAGGAGAGGGATGTTATGCCCCCCCCCCCTTCTACACTACAGACTTTTCCTCACTACTTAAATACATTGGCTTTTCTTTCTTAAAAATTTAGTCTAAAATCATTTTTCACTGCCTTCATTACATCCCTGCTTTTGATGGCAAAATAGCCCTGTGCTCTGAAAACATCTGCTTTCCAGGCTTTACACTCGAAAATTGATTTTACTTTTCTCCTAAGTCCAGAAAGGTTAAAAAAAAAAAAAAAAAAAAAAAGTTGTGTTTGTTTCCAGCTGCAACTTTTCCTCTTCTCCCTTTTTCTACTTCCTCCCTCTTTACTCACCCCCTTTCCCCACTAACTCCATTTAGTTCTTATTCACTTCTCTCTTTTTATTTCTTCTAATCATCACTAATCCCCTTCCTCTCTTTCCAAAGAATTGGAGATTTCATCTTATTTTTGAAGGCAAGCTTAACATCTTTCTTTTTTTTTTTTAATCTATGGAATATGTTAAAGTTACTTCATTAAAAAAAATTCTGAGGGCGGGGTGGGGGGGTGAGATTTTCCTCACACTTTTCTTAAGAGAAAATCTCGGAGATTTGCAATTTAAAGTGTCTCCATCTATGTCTGATACTTCTCTATGCTTTCATTTAAACCTAGTCATTTAACTGCCCCCCCCTCCGTTTTTCTCCCCCCCCTTTACTCTTGTCTTCTGTTACTTTTTCCTATTTAATTTAAACACCCGCAGCAGCATTTCGGGGGAGGGGGTGAAGAAAAGGAAAGAAAAAGAAAAAAAAAAGGAAAGAGGGGAAAAAAGAAAGAAAAGGGGAAAAGAAAGAAAAAAAAAAAAACAAAAAAAAATCTTGTTATAAAAAAATCCCAGGCTGGCTCCATTGTTGCTTCTGTGCATCTCAGTCCTCTGTGTGTGTGTGTCTGTGTGTGTGTGTGTCTGTGTGTGTGTGTTTTTAATACATGCATAAACTTTTGGTGCCTCTCTCCCTCTTCCTGGTCTCTTCTCCCATCCTCTCTTCCTGCTCTCCTTGCCCTGCTCATCACTTTCCCCTGGTTTTTTTTTTTTTTTTCCCTTCCTCCCCTCTGCCTCCCTCCACCTCCCCCTTTTCTTTTTTGCTGAATCTTATTGATCCAGAAGGTGGCTAATTAGCCCTTCCCGTCGTGCCTGGGTAATGAAGCACATGCGCACTGAATTAATCACAGCCATTTTTTGCAGGAAACTAATTAGCAGAATAAAGATCCAAAGACTTTTTTTTCTTTTCACTCATCAGCTCCCACTTCCAGCGCGTCCCCTCCGACCGCTGCAGCCACCGCCGCCACCGCCGCCACCGCCGCCGCCGCCTCCTCCTCCCGGCAGCCGCCGCCGCCGCCGCCGCCGCCTGCTTTGCATCCCAATTACCGCCTAGAGCCGCCGCCGCTCCTCGTCGGCGGCCCCTGCCCGCTCGGGGGGCTGCCAACTCCCCACCGACCATGCTGCTCGGCGGCAGCGGCGGCGGCGGCTCGGGCTCCCAGGCTGAGGCTGCCTCCCGCCCCGGGCTCCGCCGAGCGCGCTCCCCCGCCGCCGCCGCCGCCGCCGCCGCCGCCTCTGCCTCGTCCGCCTCCGCCGCCGCCCCCCGCCAGCCGCTGCCGCTGCCGCTGCTGCCTTGATGGGATCTGCAGCCCGAGCGCCTCTGGTCGGGATTCCGAGCGCCCCCAGCTCCCGCCGCCGCCGCCGCCCGCGCTGCAGCCGCCGCCGCCGCCGCCGGACAACCAGCCGCGTAAGTGCCAACTTTTCCCGTGTCCTCCTCGTGCCGGAGCCCCGGCCGCCCGCCCGCGAGCTCCCGCTCCTCCGCCGCCGCCGCTGCTCGTCCCGCGCCCGCTCCGCTCCGCTCGGCGCCCGCCCCCCGCGCCCGCCCCGCGCCCGCGCCCGCCCCGCGCTCCTCCCCGGCCCGGCTCGCCGGGCGCTCCTCGCTCGGGCTGCCGCCGGGGCCGGGCTGCGGTTGGGCCGGCCGCCGGCCCCGCTCCGCCCGCTCCCCTCCGCTCTGCTCGCTCCCTCTGCCGTCTCCCCCCCCCCCCCCACCCAACCCGCCCTGCAAACTTTCTCTTTCTCTTCTTCTTCCTCCTTCTGCCGCTCCCGCTCCCTCCCCTCCCCCCTGCGACCCCCGGGCCGCCCCGGGCCGAGCGGAGCCCGCGCAGCGGAGCCGAGCCCGAGCCGAGCCCGAGCCGAGGCGGCCGGCGCGGACGTAGCCGGCCCCACGCCGCCTCGGCCGGGCTCGGGCTCGGGCTCGGGGGCCCTCGGGGAGGGCACGGCCGGCGGGGCAGGGCCGGCCGGGGCTGGGCTGGGCAGGGCGCTCCGGACACGGGCCGGCCCGCCGGGCGCCCAGACAAAGGCCCCGGCGGCCGGCAGGAGGGTCCGGGGCCCCCGCCCCCTCCCCCCAGGGCCCCGGGACGAGCTCGGGGGACGCTGTGCCCGGCCGCTCCCTCCCTCCCCCCACGCGCGGGGGCTGACTCGCGAGGACGGGGCCGCCCCGGAGCCGCGAACCGGGAGCTCGGGAGCCGAGCGGAGCCGGGAGCAGCGGCGCAGCGAGCGGCGGCCCTGGGCACGGCCGGCCGGACCTCTCTACCTGCAGCTGCAGCCGCCGCTGCCGCCGCTCGTGCTCCCGCCGCCGCCGCCGCTGCTCCTGCTGCTCCCGCCGCCGCCGCCGCTGCTGCTCTCAGCGCGCTGCCCCGTGGGCAGGCAGGGCTCCCAGCCCCCAGAGGGGGGCCCTTCCCCGGACACCGGGGGCTCCGGGGGCTGCGCTCTCCGGCCGGGGGCAGACACTCCCTCCTACGCCAGGGCTCGGCGAGCTGATAGACATCGGAGGAGCCCTCTTGTTTCCCTCTCCTGCGAATGGGAGATTGTTCCTGCTCTTTCCACTTTCTCCCCTCTGCTCTTTACCTGTATTATCTGCTTTGGACGCAAGATTCTATTCCGTGATTTTTAGGCTCTGCATTTTAATGTGTCCTCTTTTGCATACTATATTTGAGGGCAGCTATAAATGTATAATGTTTACAGGTGTATTTAAATTGTGTATTGACACCTTACTGCTACGTCTTATACGTAGATGGTAGTCTATGGAGATACTGATTTTTAAAATATTTTTAAAATCTCTCTCTGCAAAATGAAATCTGATGCCTCTGGTCTGAGTTGTGTAAAGTGGTGTAATTCCACCTATTGTAGAAATTGCTTTAAAAGAGGTTTATAAGGGTTTTCAAGACCACAAAAAGTCTTGACGCTGCCCCCCCCCCCCCCTTTAAGTTAGGGCAAATAGGACAATTTTTATTGGTCTCGATTATTGGGACTTTGTCTGAGTAATATGTGAAGGAAAGAGTGGGACTGTTTTTTCTTTGCAGTTTTAGAGACTTTTTAAAAAGGGTCTTGTAAAGAACATTTTAAGAAAGTGACAGAAAATAAGGCGCTTAGCTGTGGTGCCAATTCGACAAATCTTAATTCACTTTGGAAAATTGTAAGTCTCAAACCTTTTGAGGTTTATTGCAGTTTTTTTTTTTAAGTCTTTCTTTTTTTTTTTTTTTCTTCCCTTCATCTTTTTGAGAAGTGGCCAATAACAGGCTAACTTGTTTTCTGAGCATCTTAAAAACAGAGCCTTGCAGATGGAAAAGGGGAAAAGATTGATCAGAATCTGCATAATCAATAGGGCAATGTGCTGAAATCGTGTACCTACATTTACTGTAAATTTCTACAATATCTGCAGGGTGGGTGCTCAAATGCCTGCTTCTCTCTCCCCAGTGTGGATTTAATTGCAATATAGCAAACTCTAGCATTTACTGCCCAACCCTCTGGAACTGTTAGAGAGGAAGTAGACTATATTGTCTCATTTTTAAAATTACTTTATTTTACTGTTACATTAACTCTGTATGTGAGTTAGTATGTTAGTATCTGTAGGTTTCTTAGGTATTTAACATCAAAACGCCCCAGAACTTTATAGATGAGAAGAGGGCAGTTGTGGGGAGGGTCATTTATCGAAAAGAGAGTTGCTTGTATGTTCAATTAATTACACTTTATGGGCCTTCCTCTAAGGTAAGGCTAGATTTTTTTTTTTTTTTTTGGCCGGTGTGAGAAACTAACTTAGAGATGGTATAGGAGAGAGGTTAATACACAAGAGACTAAAAAGCCTTATAACGAAGAAGATAGTCTCCCTCTGCCCCCTCCTTTCTTCCCGTCCCCCCCCCCCCCAATCCCAACCCAGTGTGTGTGTGTTATGATGCAGACACTGCTGTAGTCAGTCCTGAGATCTTGGTGGATAGGTGAATTCCTATTCGGAGATGGATTTTGAAATAGAGTAGCAAATGGTGCAGCAGCTATATTTCGTAAAAAGTGTGCACTCCGTCAGTTTTGAAAGGATTTCGGTTTTGGGGGGATGGGTGAGGTATGGATTAATTTTTTTTTTTTTCTGTAGGCAGGCCAGTAACCCTTCCTTCTATTTCTGTGCCCCTCCCTTACCAGACTCTCCCCACCCCCAGTTTTAGATTTTAATTACTTAATACTAAAATGCACAGTGCTTATCTAAATATTTGCAAATGCTCTTTCCTATTGATTCCTCTGAATAAACTGTTCTGCCCTACTTCAGACAGTAGACAATTCATGAACTTTTTAAACATATAAAATCCACTGAGTAATATTCTTGTGTGCATTTGTGTTTATATGTGTGCATAGAGTTAGTTTTTTTTTTTTTTTTTTTTTTTTTTTTTTTTGGGGGGGGGTGATTGTGAAGAGAATCTTCATTATCGGTGACTTCTCCTTCCTGGGGCCAGAAAAGGGTATTTCTTTAAGTGCTACGATTAAAGCAGCTCTTATGGATATGTGTGTGTACGTCCACACATGCACGGCGTGTGTATATGTAGTGTGTCTGTATGCATATGCAATTCTATTTCTTCCTCTCACTCTTGTTTAATATGGAGCAGTTTTTCTGGGACTTGGTGACTCCCTCCTTAGGGTCACATTGAGTTCGAATCTGGCTGAACATACAGGAATCCTGCAATGGGGAAATAAAAGAATAGAGAGAATGGGGTCAAGTCAGCTGCTTAGAGGCCAAAACCCCTACAGCTGCTTTCATTTTATTTTTTTGTGTTTATTTTTGGCTCCCCCAGCCATGTTACAAATTGCAGCCTCCCCTCTCAGGTGTTTGCTATATAGTTTAAAGCACCCGGACCCTGGCAGCACCCACAATTTTCTCCTAACATCACCCCTCTCACACACACACACACACACACACACACACACACACACACACACACACACACACACACACACACACACACAAAATACAATATCCAAAACAACAGAGGAGGAGGGGGTGAAAACCCCCTACTGAGTTCAGGCAAATAAGGCTGGGTCTCCATATCCTATTACAAAGCAGCTTTGAATATGCAAGACATCACACAAGACCAGTTATTCCAGTTACAACAAACTATTAAAAAAAAGAAAAGAAAAGGCATGTTTAGATGGTAATTTGTTAGTACAAGAAAAAGGATACCCCATAAAGCTGCCTTTTTCCTCTGCTCCTCTTAGACTTCACCAAGCCTTTTCAGATTGGGCCAGCATATTTTTAAAAATGAAAATCTTTGGACTTTGCAAGATCGCTGCAAGCAACACATTTTCTGTATTTTTTTTCCTTTATCTTGGAAGAGAGTTGGCAGGGATTCTGTGGTTTGCAGTTACACAATGTGTTATCATGTTTTTAATCACTAAATCATTGCAGTGGTTATAGATTTACAGTCTTGGGGTATTACAGAGAAGAGCAACGGCGGCTATATCTCTCTATATATATATACTTTTAAATTACACCAATGTAAACTGAGTGCAGCAGCTGTGAATATGGTCAACAGATTTCATTTTCCCCTTTGTATGTTCCAGCTCTCTCTCCCCTGGATAATTTGTCTTTCTTTTGACTGCTTAAAGTAAAGAAAGTTAATTTCACTTTTTTTTTTTTTTTTTTTTTTTTTTTTGTCCTTTTCCAGCCAGCTTCATTCCAAACCTAAGGCTCTCCTCCCTCTCTCTCTTCCCACCCCCACCCTTCAGAGTGTGGATAGTTTTGGGGGGAGATTGAGACACTAAATTGGTCGACTCTAACCCCAGTTGAACTTCAAACTGTTGAAATAGAATTTGGAATCAAAGACTGAAACAATCCCACACTCCCTTAAAAAAAAAAAAAATCAGTTTCTCTCTGGTTTACAGAGTGCCCTCGTGTATGGGGATTCAGCAGTGATTTGCAAATAAGAAGGGAATGGGGGGTGGCGTTGGGGAGAGAAGGGGACAGACTTGGGGTCCCTGCCGGGAGCAACCTAGTGCGATCTGTCCACTAGACCACTTTTCAGCTTCTGTTTTTCATATTATTATGTAACAGAATCCTTGGCAGCATTAAAAATTCAGTATTACAAGCTGATTGTAATGCTGCCTCATTAGGGAGCGCTGTCTGGTCCGGTATTAAGTGAAACCCAGAGCATGGCTTTTAGGTTATAAACACCAATAAATATTAAGTATCAGCAAAGGGGAGAAATGTCAGCTGAGCTTTTGGCCTCTTTCTAAGGCCCTTCCCCCTCCCCCCCAACTGTCATCTGTTTTCTTGTTGTGATTCTGATGTGTCGACTTTCCAATGACATTTTAGGAAGGCTGTTTATAGAGTTATCTTGTATACACAAAGGGCTAGGAGTTTGTTTTGTTTTGATCTGTCTTAAACAGGTCCTTTGCTGCGCTGATGTCATTTCCGTTCATATTTGAGTTGCTTAGGGTGCTTCATCACTTATTCCTCCTGACCCCTACCCCCACCTTGGTTTTCAGTGGAGCCCGTGGCCCCTGGGGGGAGGGGAGAGTAAAGTCTGAGGTTCACAGGCTTGGGGGTCCACTGCCTATTCTTCCTCTCCGTAGGAAGGGGGCTCCCCGTCTTAGGATCCGCCGAAACCCTCAGACAGCAACTTTCCATGGCCTGGCCATGGAACTGCATTGGCAGGCAGTGATTCATCTAAGGGTTTTTTTTTTTTTTTTTCTTCTTCTTCTTCTTCTTCTTTTTCTTCTTCTTCTTCTCTCCTCCCTCCCCCCACTACCCTCTATCATCTTTTTTTTTTTTTTGGTGCCTCTAATATTTCCCCTGTTGTCCATCTCTTTCCCCCCTCCCCAACTTCTAATGACCACTTCGATTCACTTGCAAATCTGAAGCTGGCATTAGTGGACTGCATGCTGTGAAAAGAAGAAAATATTTCAAGGCAGCCCCCCTCCCCCACCCTCCTTTTCCTGGGCTGCATCTCCACTTGAACATTTTTCGAAATGTTTTTCCTATCCTTGGGTCAATTGACTCTCCCTTATAGCTCTAGAGCCAATTCTGATGTTACTAAAAATGACTGCAAAATGCCCAGCCTACCCCCCAACACACACACACACACACACACACACACACACACACACACACACACACACACACACACACACACACACCCCTCACCCTCCTCTTGTTCTCATGTAATTTGCAACTGGAAACCAAAACAGAAAATTCAGGGAGAAAACAAGGGTCGAAGAAAAAGTGCATTTGGAGGCCTGGAGGTTTTAGCTTAAAAGGGGGACTTTTTCCCCCCTTCTTCTTGCAGATCGGCTCGTAATAAGGAGAAAGGGAATAGCAATAATTAGGAAGTTCACTTAGCTAGCTTCTCCCCAACCAAGACGGGGTGAAAAATGAAGCAGCGTTGACACTTAGCTTGATGTGAAAACCCAGAGTGACCTCTCCCCCCCCTTCCGTGCCACTGGCCTTTTGTTCCTGGAGAACTGAGCTAAGGTGCTTTTTTGCTCAGACCAAAGGCATCTCGAAAGAAGTCCCCCCCCCTTGGGCTCATCCCCTTTGGATGGCCTTCTCATAGTTATTGTCAAGGCAGACTCTCCCAAACAATTGCTTCAGGGAGACACAAAAGCAAAAACATTTGTCCTGGCCTTTTTTTTTTTTTTTTTTTTTTTTTTTTAACCCCTTTGTTTTTAGGGGGGGGTTTTCAACCCATTCTTTAAATTTCACAGTTCCTGTTTGTCTACAGAGAGACAAGCAAAACTGCATTGAAACATTTACCGGAGGCCTGGCTCACAAGAGAAAGCGAAATCCCAAATTATTGACTTTAAATTTGAGCTCGCTGCTTTCAAGTCTGCCTAGGAAAAAGTGAAACATACATGCGTATTGTAAAAAGGTAGCAAGGGGCTGGTCTGCTTCGGGAGGGAGTGGGGCCGGGAGGGGTGGAGGAGGAGGAGGAGATGTACCTTTTTGTATCATCTCTTTCCCTCTCCCCCCAATCCTGGTCTTGGCTGTTTGGCAGCAAAGAATTACTAGGCAACAAGAGCTTAAATCAAATTCCTGATTTTACTGTTCATATGAATCGTGCTTCTGGTATTTAATTATGAATGTGTTAACCCATGTTTCATGTAAGGCAGGATGGTTGGTACACATTAGAAAAGAGGGAAATTTTCTGATCTCGTGTTTTGATTTTAAATAGGATATATTTAAAGAGTTAATAACTCCCTCCCACTTTTGTGCTGCATTTCCCCTTTACACTCCCTGCAAGCTTCCTTCTCTCCACCTAGTCAATGGCTTGCATCAGGCCAAGTGTAAATAGATGTCAGGCAGGGGGAGATGGGCTATGAACAAAGCAAAAGCCCAAGTCGGATTCCCCTTTCCCTAAACTACTCCTGCCATAAAGAAGTGCCCGGTGGATGCTACGTTTAAGAGTCTTAAGGCTTTGTCGTTATAAATTCCTAATTTGAAGGTTTTGTAGCATAAATGTCAAAATGCCCCAACGGGTAAAAAATTAGGGGTCTGAAATCTGGCCTGAATAATTCTGTTTCCCCTCTGCCATGTCAAAAAAAAATCGCTTAATATACATAATGCATAATGTGGATGTACACACATGTATACACATGTATAGATAATGTGTATGTATTTTTTTTCACTTAAATGTTTTAAGACCAATTTCTTTGTACTTTCCTAATTCTTGGGCCCCATTATTCAAAAAAAAATTGTTCTGAAAACACTTCAAGATCGAATAACCTCTTCTTCTTTCTGGGGGTCTTGTCTTTGTTTTGAAGAAAGGTTGAGGGTAAATAAACCAGATGACAGTGTTCCTTTATAGTGAATTATGGTTTTCAACACCTAAAATCATCTACAGTTTGGATGGGGGGGGGAAATTAACCCATGGAATTAACATGGCCACAATAGATGGAGACATTGAAGTTTGTTGTGTCAGGGGAATGTGAATCAAAACATCTGTATGTGGGCCTTGGCACACCAGCCCCTAATGGTTCTGAAGGAGCTGTTGTGGTCTGCTGTGTGGAAAATCTGCCTTCTGTAGAATGCCTAAAGGGACTCTGGGATGGAGACCATACCAGGTCCCTAAATATAAGTGCCTGGGCATAATGGGGTGAGTTAAGGGCAAGGAGTGAGTCTGTGCATTAAGGGTTCGGGGATAGGTTGCCTTTTTTTTTTTTTTTTGGCCTGTTTCTGACTTTATTACAATCCCAGTGCTATTTAAGCACTTGTTTAAAATCATTTTGCACGTATAATTCGAGGAAAGAGAGGATTTGCAAGAATAAATATGTAGAAACCTAGTTGTATTGAAAATACAAGGTTCACATGTCAGAAAGCAGACAACTGTGTCGTTTAGAAATCACCCTCGCCTTTGTTAAAGGGAAAGCCTATGGAGAGGTGTACATATGTGCCCGTGTGTGTATGTGTGTGTCTGGATGTATATACTTACACCGCGCATACATATGTATGTGGAGGGAGGCAGGTCTGGTGTTACAGTTGGGATCAGTGTAATTTAACAACCACCTAAGCTTCTGAGGCCTTCCTTTGGGTTGGGGAATTAAAGCGGGTAGGAGTGAGGAAGGCTGAGAAGAAAGGGGGGGGGTGAGATGGGGAAAGCTCCCTTATTTATTTTTAAATATTTATATTCCTGGCTTTTGTCTATTATGAGTTCCAGATGAGGCCAGACTAGCTCTAGAGAACCAGGAAAGGAGGACTTGTCCTTTCCAGCTGAAAATTTTTGTCAGTTTTAGGACAGTTTGTCAGAGAATGTCAGTCTGTCAGTGCCGGATGGGCTGTGTTCTCTTCAGAGCACCTGGTCTCAGGAGAGCTGAATGTGGACCGTGAAAGGGAGGGGGCATTTCATAGAAAATGGTCATTCTTCACAGAGGGCTAAAGGTACGAGTCACCTCCACGTGGGCGCCGGGCCTTGGGACAGGCCATCATGACGGATGGAGCACCTCTGTTGTTGGCACAGTGGTCATGGGAGAGAGGACCTGTTTGATTTCTGCACAAGGCCTCAGTCGCCATGGGCTGGGGCCGGCTCCCGGGGAGGGGACCCCTCAGGATGGCTAGGTCTCTTGGGGCTGAGATTGCTGCCTCGGACAGCCGGCCTCTGCTCTCACCACCCCCCGGGGGCCGCCTCCAGATCACCTTATGGAGCCTTCTGGGCTGCTCTTTGGTTGTCTTCATTTATTTTATTTGAGATTTTCAACTATTGCTCCGTCTCCCTCCTGGCATCATATTGCAAGGATACATCTTATTAATAAAAAGTGGAAGCCAAGCAGCAAAATTAGATTTGCCTGAGAGTCCAAACATTTTCTTTTTGTCTCTAATTAATGTGACAGCTTGTGTGTTCCTTGTAGGTAGAGTGCAGACCTGGAGTCCTTACTTCATTTTCCTGAAGGGACTTTGGTGCCTCGTATCATCTCTGGAGTGGGCACGCTATCTCGGTCCCACTGCTATTTTTATCATCCTCATCATCACCATCTAGGATTCATAGTCACTTTTACAATTGAATTATTTAATGATTTTCTTTAAGGTTTTCCTAACCCGTTAAGGATCACAGTGTGGTTAGCTAGCATTGCAATGTAAAAACTCTTCTTATATCTGACCTGAAGTCAGTGTTTCTAGAAGCCAGAGCACTTTAAATAAAAATAATACTCTGGTTTCAAAAGTCATTCACCCCCTTTCTTTTTATTTTATTTTTTTTTTTCCCGTCTGCCCCTTCTGTTCTCCTCTTCCCAGGTTATCTCGAGTTGGAATGGATAGTCTGGGCTGGCTGTCTTCTGGGTTTCTTAGGGCCTTGTTCTCTAGGAGCGGCCTTGCTGCCTAAGGTATTAGCTTAGCCTTTCAATCTTTTTTTGTTAGACAATCCAGGCATTTCCTTGATTACTAGCCTCCTGCCAATAGGCTAGGTCCCTGGGTGCTTTGAAAACCCCAGATTTCCTGTGAATAGGGCAAAATAGTCTTTGTGAATGCGACATTGCTCCCTCTCACCCAAGAAGAGAATATTCCTCTATCCATCCAGTTCTTTGCTTTGTTTATTTCTGCGATGCAAATGGTTTCCTGATACTTTTTTTTTTTTTTTTTTTTTTACTCAAAGGAGACTATAATTCAAGATGGTGGAGGGATCGTATTGAAAGAAAAAGCAGGTACCTCTTTCAGGGGAAAATGAGTGACTTTGTGGACGTCCTGCAGGGATGCCCCTGTTCCTTCCCCTCCCCCCTGAGATTTATTTTTTTCTGGCTTTTTGATATTTATGTAAGGATGATAAAGGTTAAATTTTGGATATGTAAAGTTGACTGGTAATGCTATGCTAATCATGAGTCAGTGGAGCAGTGGGAGAATCTCTGTGAAATCTATATGTGGGGGGGGAGATGGGTGTGGACATATAGAAGTATGTATACGGACCCACAGACACGTATATCCGTACATGCATTTCACACGTGCTGTGACTGTTACTCAGTCTCGGTGAGGAAGGGCAGGCCCAGCGCAGCCTCCTGCTCCATTTCTGCCTCGCAGTGATAGAAACTTGAGCGTTTGGACCAGGAGAAGGGGATGTTTTTATAAGTTTCTGCAGCTGAAAAACAGAAGTGTTCTGTAAAGCAGTTAATAGGATGGGTGTGTGTTTAAAAGAAATTCCTGTCCACATTGGCTAACGCACCCATGCAAGTAGTTTGGCTCTGACGTGGCCAGGGCTGGGAGACTAATGGATAAGATTCTGAAGTGACAGGCTCTTTAAAAAAAAGAAAGAAAGGAAGAAAAGAAAAGAAGGCCAGTTCTCCTTTCTTGAAGCCTCCAGCCCATTCTAGCCAGGCCTCTGGGGCTTCTGGCGAAGGGGGGTCAGCGCCCTCCAGGGAAGCCCTGCTTTTGTTCTCCTTTGACCTTTCCACAATGGGTGCAGAAGGCAGTTGGGGGAGAGCCGGCTAATGGCCGGCGGCCGGGCCGTGGCACGGCCTGGCATCCCGGGCGGCGGCCGCCTGCTTTGTCCGGCCGCGGGAAGGCCCGCGAGAGCTCCTGCCCGCCGGAGCCGGCGTCCTCACGCTCGCGATGAGCAGCCCCTGACTGTGCCAGACAGAACTGTAGATGTCAGGCTTTGCACAGAGAGGAGGCGAGCCAGGCAGAGGCAAGCAGCGGGGCTGTGAGTTTCAAATTAACCTTCCGCTTTGTTGATGTGTAATGTGGATTTCCAGCCCCCTCCCCTTCCCCCCAGCCAGTGCAGTGTACACTGGCAAATTGTGAGAGTTGGGCTTCATTTACATAAAGCTATTACAGGAATCTGGTCAGCAGGCAGACTGCATTCAGGCCCCTGGCCTCCTGGGGGGAGGGGAGTGCAACGCCGGTGCCGGCTGATGGGTAAAGCCCAGCAGCTCCCTCCAGGGACTGTGCCTTCCCGAGAAGGGTGGGAGGGGATGGGGCAGCGCAGGGATGTCTCCTTGCTCCCCCCTCTCTCAGGATGAAAACTCTGCCCCCCTGGCCTCTCTGCTGCCCCCCCCCCCCCCCCCGGCCCCCAGCCCAGGGGAGGCGCTGGGGGCCCAGGGGAAGGGGAGAGGATGCCTCCTGGGGCTGGCAAGGTGGGGGGGTGCTTAGTGCCGAGGAGATTTCCCAGGTTGGCCAGAGGGCAGTCAATGGATCTGTCATCCGTGGCATCTCCTCCTTCCTGAGGTGTGTGCAGGCTCTGGGCTCCAGGTGAGTTAACCCTTCCCCTCCCTCCACCACATGGAAGCTTTTTTTTTTTTTTTTTTTTTGGACCCCCAGACTTAGTTCAGCGAGCTGCAGGCAGGTGCTCCCCTCCTCTTCGTGTAGAGTAGGGAAGAGCAAGATGTCTTGAGAGGCTCTACTAGATCCCAGCTGGACCACACCTGGGCTTACTGCTTGGGACTCAGTTGGGCCAAGGCAGCCCGAGCCTTGCGGGCTTGGGAGATGGGTTCTGAGTGTTCCTGATGCTACGGCCTTGGTGGCATTTGGACCTTTGGGTTCTGGTGTCTCAATACAAAGGCAGCGATGTCACCAGCTAACCCCACACCAGGTTGAGGCATGTTTCAGTCTAGGGAAGTCTTCAAACTCTGGAGAAGCCAGAATGACATTGTTATTTGGTAAAAACTGGCATGGGGGCAAGGCTTAGAGACAGGAGGATTGGGTTCCAGTCCTGTCTCTGATAGGCATGTCTGTGGGAGCCATGGGCAAGTGGATTAACTTTTCGGAGGCCCTAACCGTTCTAAGCCTAGGAGTTATAGAGTTTCCAGAGGATGGAGGTAATCTCTGCACTGGGAGTTCACTACGCTCATAAAACCAAAGGTCTCACCAACAAACAACAGCCCCAAACAGAGAAGACAGATCCAAAAATGGAGGAAAGCCTCTACTTGTTTCCTTTAATTGACCTAGAATACTCCTTAAGAACGTCCAAAAAGACTGTAGGGAGGAAAGGCCACACCTGGGCTTCCCACTTAGGCCTACCTGTGCTGACCTCACCAAGGAAGGACCACTGAGTTGGGCAGGTAGGACCCCTCCCCCCACAGGTTCTGGTCCTCATTTTTTCCATAATGTTTTGAGAACCTTGGATGCCAGTGATTATGCAAATGCTGTATACTTTCAGCTCACCAAGACATAAAAAAACTATTTCTTTGCCATCAGGCAGCAGGTGCAAGTTGTGGAGTTGGTCTCTGGGGTCCCTTCATTCTTGAATTCAGAAGGTGTCAAACTCTCATGTTCTTTTAACTGCTGTGGTTTCTGGATAAGTTTCAAGGGAAACCCTACAAGGCAAGAGTTCCAATAGTTTCGCTTGGAGATGATGGAACCATTTAGAGCAGCAGCAAAAGACTTGATCTGATAGGAAAATGTGGCCTTCTAAAGAATTTGGACATAGACCTCTGCGGAGATGTGGGATTCTTTGTTGTTGGAACACAGTGATGATCTCAGAGAGAGAAGTTACTTTGTTATTCCAGGGAAAGCTTGGGATTGGTAGGTGCAAGATGGATCTTGTTATTTTTAAGTGTCCCAGATTTTTAAAAGCTGGATATGTATGAAAGTCTACATATGTGCTTGTTTTAGTTAGGAATAAGTCCCTCACAGCACACTTTTAGGTGATGTGCTAGGAATTCTTAAAAGCTATTTCTCTCTAAATAGGCTTTGCATTCATTCCTATAACCAACAACTGTTTTTCCTCTTCTTTTTTTAATGTACTTTTTTATACAAAGAATTGTGCTTGGTTTGGGAGGCGATAGAGACAAACATAATGCTGTCTCCCTCCTTTAGCCTGCTTTATAAAAATATCAATCCTCAAATGAGTGAGGTCCACACTTTGTGCTTCTCTCTAATTATACAACTCGCCTCAAGTATAACAGTAGGTTTCGAAGGAAGAGGTAAGCATTTCTGAACTTAATCAGCTCTTTTGGAATCAAGAGGAATTGAAAGCACCTTGAAATCTGCTTTTATTATAACTCTGATTATAGATAAATATATAAAATGTTATATATAAATATATGGGGGTAGTATAACTTACTTCTGGAACATTTTTTTTAAATGGTACAACTTGTACCTGAGAAAGCCACCATTTATTTCTGAATTACCCTGAGAATATTTTTATTGACTGAGAATGGTTAAGAAAATATTTGCCACATCCACACCAGTTTCTAAATTTTTTGCAGTTTCATAGAAACAAGACTCTAAAGTTCATTTTCTTCTCCTTCCTCTCCCTCTTGCGTTAGTTAATTCAAAGGAATGCTAAAGTATCACAGGAGGGAGATATAATAATAAAATAGAGGTTTCACCTACCATCTGTTTGATTAGGCGAAGTTGAGTTGTTTTAGGATTAAACAGAGAAAGTATGCAGGCCCTGTTGGGTCTGATGCTGAGCCTTGAGACAAGAAGATGAATAAGCCAGACCTTGGCCTCAAGGAACTTACAGAGTCCTACCAAACGTCCTTTGAAGTTCTTTCCCCACTATTGCCTCTTAATTACATGTGGTGTTCTCTCTACCAATCGAACCGCCTTCCTTGGACATCCAGTGGCCAGGAGCTAGTTAGAAATTTCACTTTTCATCTTGACCATTTTGAATGTTAATAGTAGGCTTGGACCACATAAGGTGGAACAAAGACTCCTCAGTTCCCAATTCATTAGAATAAGTGCCTGCAAAATGCCAGGAAGTTACCTTCTGGTATTGCTATTTCAGCCTGGAATCTTTTAGATAGCCCCTGCCTTTTTCTTAGGGTGTTCTGGCCCCTCATCTCATCTTGGTGTTCATGCTTTATTTTGGTTGTGGTAGTGGTGCGGGGAAAGCGAGAGAGAATGATGTCTGCTCAGCTTTGGGGCCTATAAACACCTGAAAGTACACTTGATACTGAAGCATTCCTTTGCCTGAGAAACTCCTTGCAGAATTTCAGTGAAAATGAAAATGAAAAATATCAAAGTAAATATGTGAGATTTTGGAGAATCCTGTGGATTTGCTTAAGTCGTTCCCGGCAGGGAGGACTGCCTTTTTAGTTAGTGAGCCAAGTGTCTTGGTTTAATTTTTCCGCTTTAGAGCTGGGCTTGGACAAAGGGGTTGGCTTGAAGAAACTTGAGCTAGTACATCTCCTTGGTAAATATTATTATATGTATTTACTGTTGAGCATATTCCTCGGGTACAGATTGGATTGTGTCATACCCGGCATAAAAAATCTTAGGTGACTCCAACATCTACTAAATAAAATTGAAACTCATCTGTTCCACATTCAGGATCTGTACCACATTCAGGTGGGGATAGCTCACCAAGTCAAATTTCTTTGCTCTGGACCTGGACTCCTTCCTATCTCAGAGCTGTTAAGCACAGTGTTTCCCAAGTCCAGAGTGTCCTTCCTCCTCCTTTTCACCTGCTTCATTCCAGCCCATTTTCTCTCCTCCATGAAATCTTGCCTGATGCTGCTCTTTAGTCAGTAACACCTTTCCTCTCCCCCTCCCCAGCGTAAAGCACTTTCATTTTATAATTCTCCTGTGTACTTAAGCCTTCATTTTATGTCATAGTTATCTATGTATGTATCACACACCTCCTCCCCTTTAGACTGTAAATTTCTTTAGGGCAGGTATCATATCTATATCTTCTTGTCTGTTTTTGCATGTGGCAGGGCTTAATAAATTAAATGTTTGTTTGAGTTGAATTGAACATCTATGGCCTCAAGAAATTTGTATCTTTTCTTAGCTGATGTTAATATTATTTACCTTTAAACTTGCCCAATCCACGTTAAACCTTGTGACTTCTATTTTAAATTTGAAGATGGGCCCTCATCCCTCACGAGTACTTTAAACCTATTATTAATTTGTTTTAAAGGTAGCTTCTTTCTCATATCATAATGATTCTGCCTACCGTTTGAGAATGGTTATTACCTTATAACCTAGGACTGTATATATCCCCAGCTCCTAAGGGATAAAGCCCAATTAAGTGCCACTTCCTACATGAGTCTTCCCCCCCCCCCCCCAGGCCTCCCAGTGGGCTGTGATCTTTATTCTTTACCTCTCTCCCAAACCATTTTGTATTTATATTTACTTATCTTTGTGTATGTTGTTTTTCCCACCTTAAGGGCAGGACCCATTTCAGAGTTGTTGTTTTTTTTTTCTGTCTTTGTCTTTCTATTGCCTAGCACATAGTAGGCACTTACTGAATGCTTCCTGGGTGGAAAGGGCTGATCACTTAGTCTCTTTCCAGCCAATCCAGGCGTGAGGATCAAAGGCAGACCTTGCCTTGCAGGAGCCAGACTCGATGGATCACAAATTTTATTTGGGTGCTTCAGTGGACAAGGATTTACTTATCTTCTTGGGCCACTGAAATGGATAAACAATCAGTAACCTCGGTAGTCGTCCTAGGTGTGGGGACAGAGATCCAGGTTTATTAGTTGGAAACCTGGAGTAAGATCCTAGATTGTAGGGGCTGGAAGAGACCCTTGAGGTCACCTGGTCCAACCCCCGGAGGTTACAATTGGCAACTGTAACTGAAAGCCAGTGAGAGTGTTACTTTCCCAAACACGCAGTGGCAGGCCCCACATCTCCCAGAGGTCCCAGGTTTGTGGAGAATCAAACGAGACAATGTATGTGGAACGCTTGGCAGTCCTCGGGGCTCTCTCCACAGCAGCATGGCTGGTTATTAGCTTTCCCACCCCCCAGGAGAGGAATACAAGAAACCTACGATGGTTGAGTTGTGGTTAAGTTCTTCCCTCAGGGTAGCTGGTGACTGTCCTGTGCGAGGGACTGTGGGGGAAAGAGCTGTGTTACAATGAGTCTACACTAGCCAATTTCACGAGGCTTGCAATCAACTCTGGTCTTGGCTGGGCTTAGAAATGTTTCTGTGACAGTTAAGTGTTGTGATGATCTTTTGGTGATATTTTTTCTGGACTTCAAAAAGTCCTCTCTGCTGTCTCTTGTCATTTAAAAACAACCTCCTTGAAGTCTCTCGCTTGGAATAGAGATGAGGAGTATTTTTGGAGGTAGGAGAATGTGATGGGGGGGGTCTGGGACCTTGCCCCGAGGCTGCAAGGTCCCCTTTAGGAAACAACATTTGTTTTGTTTAAGCTTCAGGAAGTGGGGTGGGGGGAGGATGGAGAGCAGAAGACAGACCTTCAGTCTGTCCTTGAGTCTGTGCAACTGAGTAGTGGAGGATCTTAGGGAGCTTCTGCCTATTATGTACACCTCCTTTCCTTTCCCAAAGGATGGTCACTATGGAGCAGTGTAAACAGGGGGATTGATGAATGGAGAGTTTGATGTGAGCCTCCCCAGAGAGTCCTTTTTGTTTCTTGGGGATCTGAGATTATGGGGTTGCTCATTCTTTGGGTCTGCCTCCAAGATCTGGGTGCCCCACCTTTGCTGGCCCCTGCTATCTGTTTCTCAATCAGTGCAGTTCCTGGGGGTCTTGTAGGGGAATTAAGGTGACAGCAAAGGTAGTAGGGTGCCCCTGGCCTCCTTTTCCTCTCTCATGCCCAGGGCTCTGACAGAAACAGGCTAAAATCCCTTATGGCCAACTTAGTATAAGGCAATGATGCTTCCCCACTTTTGTTCCCTCTTATTTAGGGAAGGAAATTATTTAAATAATGGCTTTCTTAAACTATTATCTTCCCTTTCATTTTTAAGTGTCTTGGAAAACAGGGAAATGGAGGGAAGTTTGGGGAGGCATCTTCTGTCACCAAAAAAAGACTAAAACTATGAAAATTGGCTCATTAAAATATTGGATGATGGCATTTTTAATCTGCTGCTGATTTCACACTTTTTCTGCCCCAAACTTGGTAATTCTGATAGTGAAATCTCCCTCTTCCCTTCATTTCCCCGCCTTTCTTCTGATTTTCTGGTGACAAAGATTAATGACCACTTTTGACCCCTTATATACACCATAGAAAGGTTTAGGAAGAGAACCTAGACATTTGATGGGAAAGGGGGACCTTTGGGAACCGTAATGAGTAGAAGTGGCGATCAACAGGTAACCTGAAAGTAGGAAAATACTTTATCCTGAGGCTCTCAGTAAACCAGCAAAGTTTGTGATGAAGACTTTGAATTTCAGGTGCCATTCTGTGCCCCTGTATGTGTGTTTCTCTCTTTATATTTGTCTTACATTTATTTTAATAACATCGGATTGAAGTCAGAGGCAGGCTGAATAGTTTCCCTCCTTGGTCTATAGGAATGTCTGAATTGAAAGGCTCACTTAGTAAAAGATAGAGGCCTTGTTTGGTGTTTGGTTTTAGGTCCTCAGAGAGTGTGTGTACTCACTCTCTTTTGGAAGAGGAGTCCTTTTTTTAGTTTTTCTTCATTTCTTTATTGATAGAAAGTCCTAAACACTCAAGAACACATGGGCCTTCTTACCCCTAGACTGGCTTCCAAAGTACCTCTTCACCTTATATACCCCTAAATGGCCCGTCCCGAATCTCACTCTCCCCAATACCTTGTCGGGCACAAGCTTTGCAAAGACCGCTTTCAGCAACATCTTAAAAAAACAATTTTCCTTAACTGCTTAAAACAAAATTTCCAAATACTATTTCCAGTAAAAAAAAAAAAAAAAAAAAAATCCAACTCTCTTTCTTTGCACCGTCTCAGGCTCCACTTTCTAAAATGCTCTTTGGCTAAGGGCCTTGGTTCTTAATGCACCCTCAGCAGGCTGGGATGGTTTTTCTTTGAAGCAAGTTGACTGTAGCTCTGTAGAACATCTGCATTATCATCTAAGCTGCAGGACAACCCTTGGATGCACTCACTATTAAGGGGCTGGGGTATGTGTGTGAATGTATTATCAACCAGAGGTCAGTACTTAAATACAGCCTGCTTTAAAATCTCGGCTCTTTGTCTCTGTGCGGTTCTCAGCTGGTATTACTTGGCAGCTAGGGGCAAGTGAATTCTGTCAAGAGCCCTTTAAGTGATGTGTTTCACCAACCGTACCTGAGTATCTGCAAAACATGGGAGGGGGTCACAGGGCGTTCATTCCCATGGGAAATATTTCATTATCTTAAAGGTAGGACATGGGGGAAGGGAAGGGGAGGAGTGGATCTATCCATAGAGAGAGAGCCCAGATTAAGAACTCCTGGGTTCTTCTGCTAGGACAGACTAAAGCACTGTTAGGATTGGGGAGGAAAATCTAGAAAGAGTGCAGGAATACTAGGAGTGCTAGAGAGAAAATCTAGGGAGAATGTAGGAACACTAGATAGTGGGAGCATGGACAGGAGTTGCTGGAGAGAGACTCTAAAAAGAATGAAGGAACATTAGGGAGTCGGAGGGTAGATAGGAGTGCTGGAGAAAGAATCTAGACAGTGCAGGAACACTATATAGTGGGAGGATGGACAGGAGTGCTGGAAAGAGACTCTAGAGAGAGTGCAGGGACACTAGGGAGTGTAGGGATACTAGGGAGTGGGAGGGTGGACAGCAGTGCCGGAGAGTGCTGGGACACCAGGGAGTGGGAGGGTGGACAGGAGGGCTGGAGAGTGCAGGGACACCAGGGAGTGGGAGGGTGGACAGCAGTGCCGGAGAGTGCTGGGACACCAGGGAGTGGGAGGGTGGACAGGAGGGCTGGAGAGTGCAGGGACACCAGGGAGTGGGAGGGTGGACAGGAGTGCTGGAGAGTGCAGGGACACCAGGGAGTGGGAGGGTGGACAGGAGCACCAGAGAGAGAATCCCAGCCTGGCCACGCAGCTCCTGTGGGTTGCCCCGAGTGTGTACGTGTGGGAGGGACCGGGCAGTGGGAAGCTAAAAGGGATGGTGCCTTTGATTTGCAGCGTCTGATGTCTGTGATCCAGCGGGCAGTTTTCACCTGATAGACCCTGCCAGGGCTCCCTTGGGCTGGTTGAGGCTGTCTTTGGGGGGCTGGTGTGCGGCCCTCCCAGCCCCATCTCCTCCTCCTCCCCCTCGAGTGGCTGAGGGGGGCTTCTCCCCAGCTCTCTCCCCTCCACCGTTGCTGCTTGTGGTCCCCTGCCTTTTTATCTTCCTCTGTACCTTTAAAAGAAAATCTGAACTGTTGTTCCGCTCTCCCCAGTGAACTGGGAAGAAAGCCAGCCTGGCGAGCTCCTGCCATTAGATTCGGTGGCCAAAGGGTTTGAAACGGATCCATTTCCGTGTACCCCCTCATCTCTCCTCCTCTTCCTCTCCTCCCCCCTCCCTCTGCCCTGGTCCCCAAAGGCCATTGGTGGGCCGCCTTCCCTGGTGAGCAGCTCCTCTCCCTGACCCACCTAAAGGGGCCACGGAAGGCTGCCTTGTAGATGTTAATGGGCCCGGCTTGTCCTGGCTTGTTTGTAGTGATTTGTGTTGGCATTTATATGCAAATACTATCAACTTGCCGAGTTAATTATCTAGTGCGCCCCCCATCCCCCCCCAGAGCCTCTGCCTCCCTTGGCGGCCGGTGCCCCCTCTGCTTTTGCTCTGCTCTGCGTCCTCCCGGGCTGCTGGTGGGGCGGTGGGGGGCCGGTCCCCGCCCTCCGGGCTTGTGGCCTATGCCAGGGCGTGTGGCGGGAGGGGAGCCCGGAGCTGGGCCCTCCTCTGTGGGTTGGGTGTGGAAATCAAAAAGAGCAGCTGGGAGAGCTGACTTTTCCCTGAGAGTGCCTGGTGAGAGGAGTCAGGTTACAGGAGCCAGGTCGTCCTCACGCTGCACCTGAGCTGCCCTTGGGGCCCTCCCAGCCCAGCCCTTCAAAGGCCATCCCCCCTGGTTTAAAACATGGCCCTGCAGATGCACTTCTGGCTGAAAGAGGCCGTCCATCCATTCACTGGGGAAGAAGAGGAGGGAGGAGTTTTCCCCTTTCTCTCCATTCCCCGCAACTTTTATAGGGGGGTTGGAAAACAATAGCATCAATAGGCCCTTTTTCTCCCCCCAACTCCTCTTGTCCCCCTGGCCCTGCCATTCCACCAGGCTTTCCCAGCAGCCTTTTCAGTGGGCTACAAGCCCCACGGGCTGGATGGGGGTAATGGGAGCTAATAATGATAATTGCTTTGGAAGAACAATTTCCCTACATTCTCACGTGATTCTCCCAGCAGCCCCCAGGGTAGCTAGGGTGTACCACGGGGCAGGCCTATGGTGGAGCCACTGTCCCAATGGTGCCAAGAACTTAATAGTTCCGGGGAATATCCCTACAAACTGGCTTTGTCAATGACGTTTACGGCAAAATCTTTATGTGAGGGGGGCCCAAAGCAGGCCTCTGGCTACAGTGACACTTGGTGGAACCTAAAGCTTCTGTGGCCCCTGATCACGGGTCAGGCCTCTCTCATTCGAGGCCTTGTTTCAGTCCTTTGTAAAAATGAGGATTGCATGGGGTGCTCTCTGGTCGCTCCCAGGTTTAGAAGCCCCCACCCCCTCCCAAGGGACCGGCACAACACCTTGCATCCCTTTCAGTCTCTGTATCCCTAACATGAGGATAAAAATATTTTTGCTATGAGCCATGGGATTATTGGGAGCACGTGGATGTTTCACCACCTAGGAGCTAGATGCGGGCACGTGATCCATAAGCATACTTCACAAACTGTGTCATTCTTAGTTGTTGATGGAGTAATTTCTTCTAAAGCTTCTTAAGGGTCACAGAACACTTTTCTCTCTGTAGTTTGGTGAGGTAGGCAGTGCAGATGATAACATGGCCATTTTACAGATTAGGAAATGAAGCATTAAGGGAGATGAAGCGATTTTCTGAGAGCTGTACAGTTAGTAATTGTCCTCCGCATTTTCAGTTCATCACGTTGGTTGTGGCCTCCTATGTTCAAGGCAAGATACTTGGATCCAAAAGCAAAAACAAAAATAGCCCCTCTGTCCTCAAGAATGTAATAGTCAATTGAGGGGAATACCACATTTACACAAATATGTATAAACAGAAGGATAATTTCAGAAGGGGGTGAGCATGAAACTAAGAACCCAGGGGGTCAGGGAGGACTTGCTAGAAGAAGTGATGTCTGAGCTGAACTATTAGATAAAGAAGGATTCTGAGAAACAGGGAGCGGAGGAGGGAATGTGGCTGACGGGCACCAAATCTGTGCGCACGACGTGATAGAGCGTGAGGCTGGGAAACAGCTAGTAGGCCGGTTGGATTGAAAGGGGATGATGTGAAATGGCCCAGGTGGGAGCCGGGCCTTGGAGCTCACCTGAAGGAGTCACTGAAAGCTTTTGGGGGGTTGTGGCAACATGGACTGGTAGCTTTGATCATTTTAGCAGCTTGGTGGAGGGCAGATTGGAGAGAGGAGAGAATAAACAGGCCAGGAGATCACAAAGGTCCAGAAAGCCAGTGACGAGGGTCTGGAATGAGTGGAAAGGAGTCTGGTAGGAACCTTAGAGGGCCTTCCCCCCCCCCCCCCCCCATTTTACTGATAAGGAAATTGTGGCAAACAGGGTCACACACTAGGAAGTATCTGAGGCCAGGTTTGAATTTGGAAAGGCTAGTCATTTAATAACCCTCCTGATGTTCTAAATCTATAATTCTTGAGTCAGTGGAGACAGAGAAGGCCTTGAGCCTTGAGAATGAATGTTGATCCAGTGGAGGATGATCAGATAGACGGATAGGAGGAGAACCAGGGGATAACAGTGTCTCAGAAGCAAGGAAGGGGAGGTTTTTCAGGGGAGGACATTCCCCCAGTGTTGGAAGCTGCCGAGGTCAGAGAGCCTGAGGGATGAGAGAAGACCACTGGAAAGCAGCGTCAATAGAGTGGAGACCAGAGAGCCAGATTCTTGCAGCAGTAACTGAATAATGAGTGCATAGTGAGGAAGTAGAGACATTGAGCAAAGACAACTGGCAGCTTGTCAGTGGAAAAAAAAAAAAACCTTATTGTATGATGGTTTAATGAGATGTTATTGCATTTTTGTTTGTTTGTTTGTTTTTTGTTTAGTTTTAAAGGCTAAGGAAGACCTGAGATGTTTATAGAAAGTGGGTAAGGAAGAATTCCTCAGGGAGAGATTGATGTTGAAAGGGGGAAGGGAATGATTAAAAAGTTAAGAGATCCAAAGACAAGCCACAACTATGAAGGACGGTGGGGGAAAGGGAGGTTTCGGAAGTTAGGGGAAGAAGTAAGGGATCAGGGAAGGGATTTCACAGTGGTTGGCTTTTCCTATCAGAAAGATCTGAGACCCCTTAGGGATGATAGACCATTAGGAAAGTCTAAAAAGATTGCTGTGCAGCAGTGAGAGCCCAGTTGACATTAGAAACTATCATTTTGTAGAGGACCCAGTTGGTGTATATTCATTTTATTTAGTAACATGGGAGTAATGACAAAGATGGTCAAATAGCAAGAATTCTGGATTTGGAGTAAAAAGACTTAGGTTCAAATCCAGACTTTGCCGGTCAGTATCTGTATAACATGGAACAAGTTGGTCCTTGGTCCTGTTTGCTCATTTATAAAATGAGAAGTCCCCTCCTAGATTTAATTTATGATTCTCAGGAAGCATTCAGTAGTGACCTAAGGTTGAGGAGTGTCAAGGCCTGGATATTGGTAAGGACAATGGAGTGAGCCAAGCATGGAGGACCATTCACAGTTGAGTTGGGCAACTGTGCAGTCAGGACTTTGGTGGATGGAAAGTTGCTCAGAGAAGGGTCTGGAGGTTTGGGTGAAGGCTAAAAAGGCATGAGGCAGAAGGAGGAGGGGACTGGAGAGGGAAGTTTGCAAGTGCAAGGTCATGGAGCTGCTGGATTGCTGGTGATAACAACTGAGGGACAGAGTAGGTCACAAGATGAGCTGGATAAATATTTGAAAGGACCCTGAGACAGAAGAAGCCCCCGAGGTTAAGGGATGGTGTTTGGGCAGGGAGGAGGACTACAAGTGGGTGTTGAAGTCCTTGAGAAAGCAGGGAGAAGGACCCCAAAGTCGGTGAGTGATAGCTTAGATAAGCTAGCTCATGGAAGACAGTTGGTGAGCGATGGCCTCAGAGGGAGGAACCGGAAAGGCTGTGGTATTTGGATTGCAATGACACTGAAGAGGGTGACCAAGGCTGAGACTCCATGGAGAGCAAGACAAGCTCAGTGTGTGCAGGAAGATACAAGAGGAAGGGAAATAAACTGTCTCAGAGAAAGTGCTTTCAGAAGGTGGCGTGGAAAGGAAGAGCCAAGGAGAACAGGGACCGAAGGAAAAGGAGGAGGAAATGAGTACTGTTTACTAGTTTCTAGCTCTGGAAACTGGCTCTGGATGCCTGGGATTTGAGGAGTGGGAGATGACTGGCTGGAGAGCAGGGGGAGAAGCAGTTGCTTCAGTTGGTCTGATGGGGAGGATCCTTAATAAAGGTGGTAGGAAGGTAGCGAGGAGGACCACCGATGGCTGGCTGAAGTGGCTGGAGCTTTCTGTCTCTGGTCCTCAGGCCTTGGCAGGGCAGGGGTGGAGGGTCTTTTCCATGATGGCAGCGGGAGAGGGGGATGCAGGCTAAGGCCGAACCCTCCAAGTGAAGGGATTGAGTGTCTGTGGCAGCAGGGAGGGGAGCAGAGAGCTCTCTGACTCTCCTGAGGAAGGCCAGGGCAGACAAAGCCAGTTCTAATGTCAAGACCAATGGCACCAGACCACCTCTAGATTCCTGATTGCTACAAAGAGCGATTTTTCATAGTGTGACCTAAGGGAAACCTTCCATGGATGACTCAGCTGGAACAATTGCTGTCATCACTTCCTGTGGTTGTGGCAGGGCTCAGTTTTTGCTCAGCCTTCATAGGATGTGCTACCCAGGAATTGGGAATTTCCCCCCCTGAATTACCCAGAGACCCTTTCCTTAAAAGGAGGGGTACTCCTCCCACCTCCACTGCCCTCCTTTTTTCACTCCCCTAGAAGCAAAAATGAGACGGTTTGTTAGAGCATTAGCAATCTGATGATGTCCGTATTTTGTGTTGATGGATTTGGTGAAGGAGAAGGAGGCAAGAGCTAGGGAAAGGAAGATAGGCCTTGTGTTTTCCTGAGACAGAGCGTTCTGTGTGGTTTGTACAAATTTCAGCACAGAATTTAGGATTCTCAGCCTCACAACTAAATGCTTTCACATGAGATGATCTATTTCTCACTTTAAAAAAAAGAACTTACTTCCTTTTGCTCCTCCCTCCTCCTGTCCTAAAGCCAACTCTTTTCCTTTTTCTCCCAGAGTCAGTGAGAAGAGTTTTCTTTCTGTCTGTCTTAAGTCTTTGTTTTTACTCCCTGGAAGGTAGGGCCCTGGGTGCACAGCGCTGCAGTCATAGAGCAGAGACTGAGCTCAGAACAGCTTCTAATCTCTCTCAGCTTCCACCCCTCTGCCTTTTGTGTGGGAGGCAGCCAACTCCCCTGCACACTTAGGCCTGTCCAGAAAGGGGGAGAGTCAATATTCCAAGGGCTCTGTGTCCTCGCTCTCGCCACACACACGTTTGTAGTAGACCAACAGCTCAGGTTAATTTTATATACAAGGTCCCTTTTGTTGGAGAAGGGGGTGAAAGTCCACAGCTGTGACCGGAAAGAGGGGAAGGGACTGCTGGGATGACCTTGTTTTAAGAAGTTTAAAAGGAATGCTAATGTCAGAGATCTGAATGCACTGACGTGTGTGAGAGTGTGTGTGTGTTTGACTCAGGCTGCAGATAAGGTGTATTTTAAAAGTTGCCCTTAAAACAGCTCCCGGGTAGACATAGGGCCCATAACAAATTATGACAAACAGGTAGTGAAGTGTGTGTGTATCTTATTATTATCATTCTTTTATTGCACAGTCCCTATAGCCTCAGGGGAGGGTGGAATTGTGGATTAAAAGAAAAAAGTCTCAGGCTAACCAAATTTTGAGGTTCCAGGCAAGGTTATGGCAGCTAAACTGGGCCTCAAAGGGAAAGGTGTACTTGAACAGAAAGATGGGCCATTCTGGGCTGGAGATACAGCCTGATCAAAGGCATGGAGGTGGGAAAGGACAGCAAGAGTCTTGGCTGGCCAGGAGTACAGTAGCTGTGAAGGGGGCCAGGAGAGGATGAGATTTGAGTGTAATGAGACTGAGAGGGACCGGATCCCAGGGGCAAGGGTGTATTCTGTGAGCAGTGGGAGAGCCGCCTGAGATAGTTTTAGCAGAGGGGTGACCGGGAATTTGGAGAGGGGAAGATCTGGAGCTAGGAAAACTGGTGGAGGAGCCTTTCAAAGAGTCTAGGTGAGAGGAGACGGAGGCCTGAACTAGAGCGGTTGCCCCTTAGTAGAATAGAATCAAATGAGACATGATAAAAACTTGGCACCTCGCTAGATCTTCAGGATCAGGGAGGTGGCAGAAGGACAGCTGGGAGTTTGCAAGGGGAAGCCTGGCCTGTGTTCTGGCCCTGTTGCTTCAGACTCCATGCTGAGGGGTCTGGCCAGGGTGGGCCAGAGGCCTTCTGAAGCTTGTCTCACTCACTGCTTCGTATTTAGTAGGTGCTTAAGAAGTATTTGAATTGGAGTTTTATTTATTTTTTATTGATTTCCTTGTTTTTATATCACCTTTTCTCTGATACTTCATAGCTTCATAGATTTGATCTTAAACAAGTCATCAGATTTTTCCAAGTCTGTTTCCTCATCTGTAGAATTGGGGGGAATGCACTCAATGGTGCTGAGGTCTTTTTCAGATCCAAAATCTTGTGATAAGTATGATAAAAGATTTTAGGAGAAAGAATAAAAAATAATTCAGCAGAATCAACTACACCTCAACCAGTATATTCAACATTCAGTACCTGTAGCCTGTCTTCTGCAAAGGAAGAAATTGCCTTTTCTGAACACTTCTCTGGGGCCAAACTCCACCATTACAATTACCCTGTGTTCAGTTTCTCTTTGTTGTTTTCTTTTCTTTTTCTTTCTTTCCTTCCTCCCTCCCTTCCTCCCTCTCTCCCTCCCTCCCTCCCTCCCTCCCTCCCTCCCTCCCTCCCTTCCTTCCTTCCTTCCTTCTTTCCTTCCTTCCTTCCTTCCTTCCTTCCTTTCTTCCTTCCTTCCTTCCTTCCTTCCTTCCTTCCTTCCTTCCTTCCTTCCTTCCTTCCTTCCTTCCTTCCTTCCTTCCTTCCTTCCTTCCTTCCTTCCTTTCTTGTCATTTACAATATGTTGTTTTCCTGGTTCTGCTTACTTTGGTCTTATATCAGTTCATATAATTCTTCCCCTGTCTCTGAATTCTTTTTCTGCTTCATTTCATAAGGTACAGTGATACTGTGTTTCATTCATGTACTACCCCCTTTTGCTATCTCCAAGAACTGCTGTCAGGAATATTTTAGTGTGGATAGGAATTTTCTGCCTGTCTCTGATCTCGTTGGGGTATAGGCTTAGCAGTGGGAGCTCAACGGGGTCAAAGAGGAAGGACATTTCAGTTCTCTTCATCGCATAAATTTCAGATTGTTTCCCAGCATGGTAGAACCAGCTCCCACCTCTCCCAGCATTGCATCAAGGTACCAGTCTTTCTTCTCTCTTTCTAGCATTGAGCATTTCCATTTGATGTCGCCTTTCCCAATTTGCTGGCTATGAGGTGAAGCTATAAGATTGTTTTGATTTGCATGTCTTTTCTTAGTCATTTGGAACATTGTTTCTATGATAATTGCTCTTCTTTTTTAGCGAACTTTTTGAATTCTTTGACAGTTTATCCATTGGGGAATGGCTCTTAGACTTATGTATTTATGTTAATTTCCCTCTGCATCTTGGATAGCAGACTTCAAGATCCTTCTCATCTTTGGATGTTTTACTTTACCTGCTGCCTGCCTGCCACTGGAACTGCTTTGTGGTCCTGAAGTCACTCTGGACATGAACAGAGCACTGTACCAGCGGTCTGTGGTAGTGACACTTGTGGGGAGGATTTCCAGTTGAGAAAAAAATTCAGTCAGCCTCCAATGATGATGCTTTTTTCATAAAGCAATTTCAACTCTGTCCCTCCCACCTGAAAAGTGCTATTGGAATGATCTTGCATTTAGAAATACAGTCACAAGTTTTGACTTGGCAGAGTCCCACACTAAGGCACTTTTGGTCGGCATTAAAATTTTAGATTAGAAAGAGAGGACTAAGTGCTGGATCAGGACAGCTCATCATTTATCTCATCATTTGCAAGCGTAGACTTTGTAGAAGTCTGGATTTTTGGTTGTTCTGTATTGGTTTTCACCCCTTCTGTGAACGTATAACTTGTCCCAGCCTTGTCATTATCTGGCAAGAAGGATAAAATGGACTTTCGCTGCTTTGAGGCCCGGCAGTTTCCAAAGGTTATATTTTGGTCTCTTCCATGTCTTATATTGGTGTGTTTGGTGGTTTTTTATTGGGGGGATTAGTCGGGTCTACCTTTCTTGACCCTTTGCTTTACCTAGGCACACACCCCACCCCCCTCTTCATTTTTTTTTTTTTTTATTTCAATCTCTCAAAGACAAAGAACCTGGAAGCTCAGACCTGTCCTGCCACATTCCTGAGTAATTTGGTTTTGATTAACCCAAGGAGAAAAGTTGGTTTCTCATAGCGACTGAAGGGATCAAAGCAGGACAGGCAGTTCCCCTAATGCACTAGGTTTTCTCCCCTGTCCTGGCCCCTCCTCCTCCTCCTCCTTCTCCTCCATCCCCTTCTCTTTTCTCCTCCCCACCCCCTCTCCTTCCTCCTTTCAACCTTACCCTCTTTAGAAAGTTAGAGCAGGAGTTATTTCCATTTTTCGATTCTCATGAAAGTAGAAGTGTGTCATAGAGTGGTGGATGGAGAGACTCAAGGAGAAATATCCCCCACTCCCCCCTCCTTGCCATTCTTTTCTTCTTTAACTCCTTTCCCCCCACAAAGCTGCAAAGCACATTCCAGGGCTAATCCTGCTCCAGGAGGAATGCAGATGGCGGTAATTGTGTGACCCGGGATGGGCCTTCCACATCTGGGCAGCTTTTCTTCTCGGGGAGATGGCTAAAAAGGTCATTTACATAAAGAAACAGGCCGTTTTCTTCTGCCCTTCCAGAGATCGCCCATATGCCATACCTATTGCTAGGCCGAAGGGTTTCTGACAGAACGAGGATCCTTAGGCCTTCCCTCCCTTCTTTCTCCCATTACAGTTGAAAGGCACGTTTTTGGGTTTGGGTTTCGACCATATTCCCGCCTGGTGCACTTTATGGGAAGGGCAATTAAAAAGAAACAAACAAAACTCTTGATTATAAAAAATCAAATAGCAGTTTGAAGCAAACTTTACGTGACTAATGAATGATAGTGTTTTTTGCATTTAAAAACGTTTCTATGTACACATATATTTAGAAAGTGAATATTTGTGCACATATATACATGTACGTAATATTTTTTAAAAAGCCAACTCTTAGTCCCATAGAAGCAATTAGCCGGATCTCCAGAAAGGTTTCCTCCGTTTCGCTGAGCTTTCCGAGTTGTATAGAGCAAGATCACACGTCCTCGTACTTTCCTTTACTAAATTACCAGTTCATGAGTGAAGATTCCTATTTGGATGTGAAGATGTTGAAGTGTCGAATGGGAGTCTGAACATTTTGAAATAATAACTGCAGGCAGTTGAAATAATGACCATAGGCAGTTTTACCAAGTTAGGGGCATAAGAGACCTGAACCAAGAGAACTGTCTTAATCATATACAAAAACTTCTCTTCTCTTGCTAAATTCAGTGTTGGAAGACAAGTTGCTGGAGGGACCCGTGTGAGCCTGACAGTAATGATGTGCTTTGTCCTTTGTGTAAGATGATGAGGCCGTGATGAACTCCTTCAGTTGTTTCAGTCGTGGTGATGGATTTGTGCCCAGTCACCCATCCCTTGTGACCAGGGGCTTTCAATTAGAAGGGATCAGGGCTAGAGTTGGAGACAGTTTTCTCGGTGGAAACTAACTATTGGGGAATTGGATGTGTGAACTTGGCCGGTAATTTAGCCTTCTGAGAGAAGAGATGAAGAAAGCTACAAACAAAAACTTGTGCATCCCAGAGCGCCCCGTCCCCTTCAAAGTGCGCACCTTGGGGAGCTGCAGCCTTGCAGTGGCGAAGCCGTCGCTGCTCGGGCCATCGGAACCGCCTCCCTCGTAATTGGCTCGAACGTGTGTCCCCTGGTTCTGAGCGTCTCCGGGGACTTGCCAGCTCTGCGTCCCTTCTCCAAGGGTGCCTTGGATTTTCTTGGCCGGGCGAATGCGCCAGGGTGGGTCAGGAACCTCGGTCTCTCCTTGGAGGAGCTGCTGGGCGTCTGTGAACCTCGCCAGGCTGGGTCTGCTACAGGCTTCTGCCTCGTGGCCTTTCGGTCCGGGCTTTGGGATGGCCATCCCCTTACTCATCTCTAATGGAATTCCTACCACACCCTAGCGACCCCCTGCGGCAGAGCGGCCCCGTCTCAGTTTATCCTTTCCTCCTCCTCCTCTCTGAGCTTGGAAGAAGGGGAGGACCTTTATCCATCCCTTCTTCCGCTTTCCCTTTGTTTTTCAGTCCCTCCTTCAGTCCTCCTCTTACTTGGGAGGCCCCCTCTTTCCACCCGGGCAGGGTCTCCTCCAGCCTGGGGGGTAGTTCTGGGATGCAGAGAGAGCCCCTCCATGCTGGGGCAGCACTCCCACCCTCCTGGTGGACCTGGCCAAGCCTGGGCTTTGCCTCTGAGAGCCATTTCACATCATGGCGGCCATCAGGGCGAAGCTGGAGGGGAAGCTTCCCTTTCAGAGCCTCTGCAGTCTCAGCCCCTCTTCCCCCAAGCCACTGCCCCCTGGCACTCTTCTGCTTTTCATTTTTAGCTGCGAGGGAGAGCCGCTTCTCCTTGGCCCCCTGGCTCCCCTTCAGCGCCCGCCATCCTACCTGCCGCGGCACTGGAATCGCCCCGAGGTCACCAGCGATCTCACTGCCCGGTCTCAGGGCCTTTCCTCCCGCACCCTCCTTGACCTTTTTGTGGTTTTGCTGAGCAGGCCCTTTGTCGGGGACCCTCTTCTTCCTGGAGGTAGTCCACAGGAGATGCCCCTCCGCCATGGCCTGGCTTTGGCCTTCCCTTTTCCCTCTCTCTACCCCTTTCCTTGGGCAGCATTTTCCACTCCCGTTTTCTCCTCCGTCTCTCAGGATCTCAGACTGAGGCTCCCCCAGAGCAGGCTCACTCTTTGGGGGCCTCTGAGCAATGTAAGTTGCTGTGGTGGTTGAGCCCCCACCAGGGATGCAGCAGCCCCCAGGAACGGCAGAAGAGCTGGTGACTCCGGGAAGGCCCCACTCCCTGCCTTCTGTCTCCTCCTGGGAAGTGTCACCAGCACTACGTGAGGAGCAGCATTATTATTATTAATGGGCAGGAACAAAAGGGGAGGACATGAGTAACCGCCTCCCTGTTCTCTCCCCCCGCCCCGCCCCCCCCCCCCATAGTCTTCGGGCTCCGAGGAGAGGCCGCCATGTTTCTTGGCACTGGCTTCTCCCTTCCCCACGGCCCTCGCTGTGATGAGAGACACTGGCGGTGACACGGATCACCCATTGCCAACGCCAGCTGCCTAGAGTTGGGGGTACGGTTCCCCGAGGCCCCGGGCCCAAAGCAAAGCTTCAGGGCTGTTTGAGAGCCTCTCGCAGGAAAGGCTTGTTGGCCTCCACACCCCAAAGAGCCTCCTGGGCCCACTGACTTCCTGACTGGCAACCAGTCACACCTGTCTGTGCCAGGGGGCACCCGTCCTGGTGATCCTGGGGATCCCCGTTCAGATGCTGCCCGTGCCACGTGCCTTCCTCTCCCTGGCACCTCTCCTGGCATCTTAGATCTCTTATTAATGCGTTATTGGCGTATATGGCTCCCGCTCCTCAATGATAAAGCGTGCTCTTGAAGGCAAGGACCGCGGCTCATTTTACTTCCACCAGACCTAGCTTGTGGCGTTTTTACTAAAGTAAATGTTTATTGGACTGAGGGATGGGGAGGCGGAGGCAGTGTGGCACTCTAAGTAATGAACCTCGGTCCGCTCCCTTCCCTCCAGAGTTATTGTAGAGTTGACCGTGAAGGCCGGGGAGGGGGCAGGGAGCGGGGCCCACGTATCCGAGCCAGGAGCCCCCTCCCTTGTGCTGGGAAGTGGAGGCTGCCCTTTAGGTAGATGGCAGGCCTTGATTTAGAGAGCCCCGTTCTGGTGGATCAGCATTGTTTATTTGAATAACTGATTTCTGGTCTTTTTAGATTCTGTGATTTAAATAAAAAGTGCCCCAAACCAGTATTTAGTTCTGCTCCTGGGTCCAAACTATTAGTAATTGGTACTTTGAAGCATGGGGGGGGGGGAGACAGGGACGCAGTAAGATGAGAAATAGGAAGAGAAAGGAAGTCGGAGCAAAGATTAAAAAAGCAACAACCAGGATCTCGCCATATTTTGTTGTCTGTTAAGTGGCTGTTTTTTCAGGCAGGTAACTTGCCGTGCCCAAAGAGAAACAGCCTATTGAGGCCGAATCCTCTCCCTTGGAGTAGGCTCGGTGAAGATGGCGGAGTGCTGCACACTGGGCCGCTCTCTGGGAGGGGCTGCTTTTTCCAAGTTGTCCCCAGAGGATGCCCTCCTTTTAAAGGTGGGACCGGGTATTTGGACACTAATCACTCTTCCTTCCCTGTTGCCATTCCCAACTAACTCATCTCCTAGATGTTCCTCTTGTGGGCTCTTCTCTGAGGGAGAAGCTGGGGGTGGGAGGGGCAGCGATGAGTACAAGGTGATTTGTCTCTCTGAGTGCTGATGGGCACCCGGAGAGACAGAGACCCAGAGAGACAGAGAGACAGGAAGAGAGACAGAGACCCAGAGAGACTGAGAGACAGAGACCCAGAGAGACAAAGAGAGACAGGAAGAGAGACAGAGACCCAGAGAGACAGAGAGACAGGAAGAGAGACAGAGAGAGACAGAGAGACAGAGAGACAGGAAGAGAGACAGAGACCCAGAGAGACAGAGAGACAGGAAGAGAGACAGAGACCCAGAGAGACAGAGAGACAGGAAGAGAGACAGAGACCCAGAGAGACAGAGAGACAGGAAGAGAGACAGAGACCCAGAGAGACTGAGAGACAGAGACCCAGAGAGACAAAGAGAGACAGGAAGAGAGACAGAGACCCAGAGAGACAGAGAGAGACAGAGAGACAGAGAGACAGGAAGAGAGACAGAGACCCAGAGAGACAGAGAGACAGGAAGAGAGACAGAGACCCAGAGAGACTGAGAGACAGAGACCCAGAGAGACAAAGAGAGACAGGAAGAGAGACAGAGACCCAGAGAGACAGAGAGACAGGAAGAGAGACAGAGAGAGACAGAGAGACAGGAAGAGAGACAGAGACCCAGAGAGACAGAGAGACAGGAAGAGAGACAGAGACCCAGAGAGACAGAGAGACAGGAAGAGAGACAGAGACCCAGAGAGACAGAGAGACAGGAAGAGAGACAGAGACCCAGAGAGACAGAAAGAGAGACAGAGACCCAGAGAGACAAAGAGAGACAGGAAGAGAGACAGAGACCAAGAGAGACAGAGACCCAGGGAGACAGAGACAGAGAGACAGAGACCCAGAGAGACAGAGAGAGACAGGAAGAGAGACAGAGACCCAGAGAGACAGAGACAGGAAGAGAGACAGAGACCCAGAGAGACAAAGAGAGATAGGAAGAGAGACAGAGACCCAGAGAGACAAAGAGAGACAGGAAAAGAGACAGAGACCCAGAGAGACAGGAAGAGAGACAGAGACCCAGAGAGACAGGAAGAGAGACAGAGACCCAGAGAGACAGGAAGAGAGACAGAGACCCAGAGAGACAGGAAGAGAGACAGAGACCCAGAGAGACAGAGAGAGACAGGAAGAGAGACAGACACCCAGAGAGACAGAGACAGGAAGAGAGACAGAGACCCAGAGAGACAGAGAGAGACAGGAAGAGAGACAGAGACCCAGAGAGACAGAGAGACAGGAAGAGAGACAGAGACCCAGAGAGACAGAGAGACAGGAAGAGAGACAGAGACCCAGAGAGACAGAGAGAGACAGGAAGAGAGACAGAGACCCAGAGAGACAGAGAGAGACAGGAAGAGAGACAGAGACCCAGAGAGACAGAGAGACAGGAAGAGAGACAGAGACCCAGAGAGACAGAGAGACAGGAAGAGAGACAGAGAGACAGGAAGAGAGACAGAGAGACAGGAAGAGGGAGGGAGGGAGGGAGGGAGACAGAAACAAGAGGGACAACGGAAAGAGAGAGACCGAGGGGGAGGGGGGAAGAGAGGGAGAGGGAGAAGGTAGGGATTGGGGGAGGTCTGTAAAGTCTTTCCCGAGCTTGCCTCCTTTCCAAGCAGGGAAGGAAAAAAGCCCAACAAACAACAAAAAGCCGCGCGGGTCACGGCGCCTGGTCTCTGTGGGGATGGGAGTGTGGCAGCTGCTGACCCCCGGGTGAAAAGTTCAAATCTGCATTTAAAAGGAGAGCCGGGACCCCGTTCTCCAGTCGAGCTGAAACAGTTCCTGTTTTAGAGGACAGAGTGCAGCTTTTCGGGTCCCTCTGCTCGGCCAGAGCCCGGGGACGCCCCTGCTCTGGAAAGGCTTCGGGAGTTGAAGCAGCCCCGCGTCCGGGAGGCCCGGGGCAGGCTTGAGCGGGTCCCGCCCCAGAACTGTCCCCGTCCCCTGCCCGCCCGCAGCCGCCCTGGGCCTGGAGACGGCTGCAGGAGCTGGCGGCCATCCTTCGTGGCACTCGTATTCACAAATCAGCCATGGGATGGAGCAGCATTTGTGTGGCAGGAAGGCCCGTCTCCATGGAGATGGAAATGCAGCCCTTCTCTCCTCTTTACCCCCGATGGGAGTGGGAGGCTCCACTTTGTTCGAGCCTCTGGTTTGAAGTGAACGGAGCTTCTGGGTCTTAAAGGGAAAAGGATGAAAAAAGACTGACGGACGGACGGACAGATTGTCGCATTTCCCCCATTTTCACCTCCCCCTCCTGACTTCAGGAGCGGCTCTTGGACCTCCCCCTCCCCTCTTCTCCTAATAAGGAGGAGGCTCAGCCTTCTCCTTAAACTGCTTTGACATGTGACATCACCGAGAGAGGCTCTGGGAAAACCCGTTTTCTCCCTTTCTTGAGGAGGACTGGGGAGGGGCGGGGGCGGGCGTGAGGAGGGCCCATCCGTTCTTCCCCCGTTGCCCACTTTCTCTCTCCAAAGAACTTGCTAGAACACCCAGAGTTCTCCCAACACCTCTCTGTGAGCTTTGATTTGTTTACTGGGGCATTAGGTGAATGTAAACAGTTCAACCTCTCTGATTTTATATCCCTTAAAGGGTATGAGCGTGAATACAAATGGGTATTAGGCCCCTGGGGTTTCAATTACTTTCTCCACCCCCTCTGGTTGCTAACTAGCTGGTCTTTAACCTGCCAAGAGGAAGATAAAGTCCTTCAGAAAAGAGTCTGCGGGGCTCCCACCTTTTGTTTGTGCCAGAGCTTTGGAGAGTGATTTGTGTGCCTTAGGTGGCGGCCGTTCCCCAGCCGGGGATTGGGGAAGGATTCTGCCCCTTTTATCTGGATGGGGATGTGGAGGAGGGAAGGTGGCTTCGGCTGCGCTGCCCGCTCCGGGGTCGGGCCGTGGGATGAGCCCCGGGGCCCATTTTTCTATATTGGCCTGGCAGTGGCCTCGGGCACTGTTCTGTATTTACCTGGCAGCTAGTCACTGAAACTTCTCTTTTCCTTCCAAAATAACGGCTAGTCCCCGATTTGCTTTCTGTTCCCTTAAAGCTCAGTAGTAAACATGGACTTAGTTTGCTTCTTTGCTCCAAACTTTTAAAAAGTTATTGTTTTCTCCTATGGATAGTTTTTCCCCTTCTAGACCAGACGCTCTAGAACATGTGTGTGCTGGATCCCTTCTTAGCAGTCCAGTGAAGTTCATGGACCCCTTGGGGGTGAATGGGTTTAAATGCATCAACTACACGGGATCGCGAAGGAACGCATTCCTAATGCAATACAATTGTCAAATAAAAAACTACGGCGCCTGCACCTCAGTTTAAGGAGCTGTGCCATGGCCTTTGGTGCGGAGGCCCGCAGGAAAGCCTGTCAGAGGTTCAGTTAACACTCCATACAAAGAGTTGCCCAGAATCTACCTTTCTAGGAGAGAGTGGGCGTCCCTTTTGAAGCCTGAGAACACATTCAGTTATTTCAAACTTTAGCATCTCCCCATCAGAGACAAGTCTCCATTCTTGAGCTGGGGAAGCACTGGCCAGCTCTTGATGCAGGGCCGAGGGAGGCCTGGAGTCCCCGGCGGTCCCCCTCTCTCCGCCCTCAGCCCCTCCGGCCAGCAGCGCCTCCCTGGGCAGTTGGGTGCCTTGTGGTGTCTGTGAGGTCAGTCACGCCATCTCGGGGGCATTTTAATTAGCAGTGCCTTAGTCATTAGTGAGTTATTGTTTTTGTCTGGAAACACTTAAGTACTGTTTACTTGATGTCTCAACCAAATGCAAAACAGCAATTAAGCAGAAATTTGTTGGTATGAGGCAGGGCCCAAAAAAGATCATCAAAAGCAGATCGAGGTTCTTCCAAATAAGAGAACTTGCTCTTCTTTTAGCCCTCCTCAGGTAACTGGGAGCTGCAGCCCTGTGCCCTCCTACCTGCCCCAACTCCGCTGGGTTCAAAAGCTATTAAGGCCCTTCCCAGAATTCTTCTCTGCTGATTTGTAAACATACTGGTGCTCAGTGAAGTGTTAAAGTTCCCCAGGCCAGGTGCCTGGGGGATGTCAGAGCCCTTTCAAAAGGGGGAATCTGGGAAACCCTTTGAGGTCTTGGGATGGAACAGTCGCCTGGGC